>NC_091629.1:48469495-48561492 GCF_027580195.1 Bos mutus | reverse complement strand
GCCCTCTCTATAATCTTCCCTCCAACCATTCCACTTACAGCATCTCTGCCTGCCAATTCCTCCCCACCCCTACCGCCATCTTGAGAGAGAGTTAGAGAAGGAAACTTAGAGCTACAGAAGATGAAATGTGAGCCTGGCGTCATGCTAAATGCTTTTCTGATTTTCTTTAAACCTTGTCACGATCTTAAAAAGTGAGAGGTATTATCCCTGTTTTAAATTGAGGAAATTGATATTTGGAAAGGCTGAGTAACTTGCTTCAAAGACAGAGCTAATAATATCCACGCTAGGATGCAAACCCAAATCTGATTCAGAAATCCGAGCACTGTCTCAGGTGTAGTCAGTCACCCATGTACTGCTCAGCTGGGGCCAAGGAAGGTCTTGGGTTTGAGGGCTGAGTCCAGGTGATGGAGTTGTGTGTCTCCTGCCCCCGTTTCTATAGGGAGGGAAAGACACTTGTGATGAACAAGCACGTGGGACATCTGCTTCGAACCAAAGCCATCGAGCATGCAGATGGCGGTGTGGCGGCTGGAGTGGCAGTCCTGGACAACCCGTACCCTGTGTGAGGGCACAGCCAGGCCCACCCGACTGCACTGCAAAGACCTTCCACCCTTGACAGTCATTCCTCGCCGGCCCTCCCCTTACCTTGTGAAGGCTGCTCTCTTCTAGAGATTTCCAGGGTCTTCAGGGAAGGGCAGATGCTGGGCACCTTCCCCCCTCCCCCCCTACCCGCCCCCAGCTTTCCCTTCTGAGAACCAGAAAAGCTGTGTTTCCCTTAAGTGTGATCTAGAGGCCCCTAAATCCTCAGGGTGTGGATACAGCTGAAAGGAAGCTGATTTGAGGTCAGGGTCCATAACCTTGCCACCCTCCTGTTAGCCTCTTGTCAGCCTTTCCAGCAGGTTCTGGACCTGGGCTAGGACTGAGGGGTAGGAGGAAAAGGGTATGGGCACAGCCTTTCCCCACCTCTGCCTTAAATAAAACTACTTGGCTGATTCTGTGATTTCTTTGTTTGTACATTTACGGGAGGGAGAAGCTATAATCCTAGTCAGCCCACTTCAGATAGATTGGAGCAGGGGAAGGAACTCGGCTATAATCAGTTTCCCTAGCTCCAGATCCTATGGATAGGACCCTGAAATCTCAGTCCTTAGTCACTCACTAATGCTCCCACAGGATCACAGGGAAGAGAGACGGTCTCTAGCAGAGCGAGCAACCATGATCGAGCATTACAGTTATGATGTGGCTTTAGTTGCTTTCCTGCTTAGCTCAAGAATTTGTCAAAGGGCCTGGAAGCCCTGGTGAAAATGAAAGTGTAGGTTGCTTAGTCGTGTCTGACTCTTTGCGACCCCATGGACTGTCAGGCTCCTCTGTCCATGGGATTCTCCAGGCAAGAATACTGGGTTGCCATTCCCTTCCCCAGGGGATCTTCCCGACCCAGGGATCGAACCTGGGTCTCCAGCATTGCCCTGCCTAGTGCTGCCTAGACCCAAAATTCTGGAAGGAATATTGGGGTATTCCTGAGGAAAATCACTCCCCTTCCCATCCCCCACACAAATCAGAGCAGCCAGTAAGTATGCACCGTGTAAGACTGAGAAAGCAAGTCACCACCTTCATGAAGTCACAGACTTTATTCCTACAACCACAGGGCCTGAGTACAACTTGGGTAGGAAAAAAGAGCTTCATCTGAGAACATCTCTCATGAGCAAGACTGTTCAGGGGGGCTGGGAACAGAGGACAAGAAAAGTGAGCTCCTCTGGTCCTGGCAGCATAACACAGGTATTCCTTCAAGGACACAAATGATCTGAAAGCCCTCCGGAAACTGAGGCTGCCTGCAGAGCCCCTGGAACAGATGGCAGACAGGCACTGCCATCCGGTACAAAAGGGAATTCAGACGCACAAGAGAAGCAACAAAACGTTTTAAAAAATAATCATTCTTCCAGGACTCACAAACAGGCATTTCTCGGGGCAAGTGCATGCCCAAGATAAGTACTGGTGCTTCCTGAGAGAGATGACATAGGATTAGAGTTGCTTCCCTGTTTCAGTCCATGCCCTCATTTGCCCACTGAACACTTGGGTTTGGGACATGACCTTCAGGTCCCTTCAGGGCTCCAAGGGCTCTTTGCAGTCTAGGGGCACAGCCTGAGGCTGACCTGGGCCCTCTCGCATCTGCCTGGTGGTCGCAGGAAGTTGCCTCCACCCAGAAGCAAAGATGGTCCTCGGTCCCAGACAGCTGGACAAGGGAAGTGTTGTGGGTCAGCACTGGCCCTCAGCACTCCTGGATGGGGTAGGGAGGGTGGGCAAAACTTTGGAAAGCCAAGCAGGGGGTAATCCTGGGTTCCAGGCAGGATCTTATTCATTGGATGGTCAAGCAGCGGTGGCTGAAGAGCTGGGTGATGATGGATGGGTCGACTACAGTGGACGTGTCCCCCAGGTCGTGGTCATTCTGAGCGATCTTCCGAAGCACCCGCCTCATGATTTTCCCTGGGGGTCCACACGCTTCTGGTTACCTGGTGACAACACACTGACCCACTCCGGCCCTGCCAAAAGCTTCCATCCACGCATACTCGCCCCTAGTGGGCCTTGGCCCATCCAATCCCAATCCCTAGAGGCCTCTGAACATACCTGAGCGAGTTTTAGGCAATCCAGGTGCATTCTGGATGTAATCCGGTGTGGCAATGGGGCCAATCTTTTCTCTAACTGTAACCAACAAATCATTACACATTTTTCCAGTACCCTTAGCCAGGCTGCCCAAAACCAAGGCAGAGATGGCTTTGTTCCCAACCTAATCATTCTCAGGCTCACTTTTTGTCTTTCTCTCTTTTTAACACATTGTCTCTTTACTCTCTCATTGTATATTAATTCACCCTCATGGAACTCAAGCTCTAGAATCAGCCTGCTAGAGTTGAAATTCACTTTACTTGCAGTGTGGCCTCGAACCAGTGATTTATTCCTAAATTCTCTGAGCCTCAATTTCTTCATCTTTAGAAGGAGAGTAACAATAGGATCTATTTCATGGAGGTGTGTGCTCTCAGTTGTTCAGTTGTGTCCAGCTCTTTGTGACCCCATGGACTGTAGCCCATCAGGCTCCTCTGTTCATGGAGTTTTCCAGGCAAGAATACTGGAGTGGGTTGCCATTTCCTACCCAGGGATCTTTGTGACCCAGGATCGAACCCATGTCTTCTGCATCTCCTGCATTGGCAGGCAGATTCTTTACCACTGTGCCACCTGGGAAGCTTCATGGAGGTGACTAGAGATTAAATGTATTAATGCATTTAAAATGCTTAGTTCAGTGGCACAAAGAAAGAATTCTACAAATGTCAATCATTATTAGCATGATGGAGACTGAGTGGGAAGAGGGCAGTCGGCCCCTGGGATCTGTTTGTGGTTTGAGAAACTAGCTCACTACAGCCCCTCCCCAACAACCTGCTGTGGTGACTGGGCCATCAGGACAGACCTGGCAATCCCTGCCCAGGGAAGCTCCTTACTCTGCTTCTTGAGCTCCTCAGTGAGAGCTGGGCTGAAGATGTGGCCATCGCACAAGGTGACAAAGCAGTAGAGGCATTCGCCCTTCACAGGATGAGGGTGTCCAACCACGGCTGCCTCTGCAACAGCCTTGTGTTCCACGAGTGCTGACTCCACCTCTGCCGTGCTCAGCAGGTGTCCTTGTCAAGGGAAAGGAAGTTGCCATGAGAGAGACCCCAGCCCCTGTTCCATCTGTGCCAATAAGGCAGTCCCGGTCTGGTCAAACAGGGACAGCCTTTCATTCATTCCTCAAGGGACATTGTTGCCCACCATCCTGGTTCCTCTCCTCCCAGTGTTTATTACTCTTCAGTGTTTATTACTTCAGCCCAGAAATGAACACTGCACTCCAGGTATGGTCTGGCTCTCTTAGAAGGCTTTGGCTGTGAGTTGCTGGGCGAGCAGGGTTAATGAGAAGGGACGATGGTCCCTAGCCCTCACCAGATACGTTCAGCATGTCATCGATCCTGCCAGTGATCCAGTAATAGCCATCCTTGTCCCGCCGGCAGCCTGGGAGGGGAAAATAAATACACCACAGTAGGATACCGCAGCGATCCACATCACCAAACTGCTGTACCCATGGCAACAGCCTCCTAACAAGTCTTCCTGCTGTGCTAGCCAGGCTCCAAGACGGTCACACCAACCTCCGTCTCCTGGTATCTGTATCCCTGTGTAGTCCTTTATCTCACTGTACTAGGGTTTGTCTCCTGAGCAATCGCATTTGGCAGAGATGATAGGATGTCATTTCTGAGATAAGATTATAGAAGACACTGTGGCTTCTATCTTGGTTGCATTCTCTCTGATTATTTGCTCTGGGGTCAGCCAGCTGCCGTGTCATGAGTAGCCCTATGGAGAGGTCCATGTGGCAAGGAACTGAAGATTCCTGCCAACAGCCACATAAGTGAGCTTAGAAGTGGGTCCTCCAGGCTCAGTCAGACCTTTAGATGACTGCAGCCCCAACCACAGGTTGACTGCAACCCACAAGAAATTCTGAATAAGAACCACCAGCGAAGCCACTCACAGAATCCTGATCCTCAGAAACTATGAGATAATTATTGTTTTTAGCTGCCAGGTTTGGAGTTAATTAGTATAACTAATATACTGACCTAAAGTCTATTCTCCATAAAACAAGCAAAGTTATTTTCTAAATAATATATAAATTATAATCACTTCTCTGCTTAAAAAGCCTGATGGTCTCCCACCGTACACTGGATAAAATCCAAATTCCTCACCATGGCTCACAAGGCCCTGTATTATCTCCCTCTCCAACTTGATACAACATTCTTGCTGTTGCTCACTACATTCCAGCTACACAAGCTTCAGTCTGTTCATCAGACATTGCATGCTTATGTCTCTCTGGTACAGAACATTCATTTTTACTCCAGATATTCCCATACCTGGCTGCTTCTTTAGGTCTCTGGTCAAATAACACTTCAAAGAAACTTCTCACCATCCCATGTATGGTGGCTGTCCCTGCAGTATTTATTTGCTGAATTTACTGCCTGTCTGTCTTCACTAGAGAGGATGTAATGTAAACCCCATGAGAGCAGAGACCTTGCCCACCTTATTCATGGTAACATCTCCTGTGCTTAGATAAGTAGTACGTGCTCAATAAATATTTATGGAAGAATGGATTGGTGGATGGACACATGGGCAAACATAGGCTCCAGACATGGGGACGCACTTGACATGGTAATACATACTGCCATGTGCTGCCTCTCTTTCAGCCCAGCAGTGATGGAAACAAGAACATTTTCCCTCATACATCAAATCTCAGCACCGTGCTGAGAGCCTTTCTGCAACACTCATTCCTGTTCTTATGGTCTTCTCTGTATCTCTGACTGGATATTACACATTGATACATAAGACACATCCCTAACCAACTCTTCTTGAAAATGAAAGGGGATGGTACATGTCTTAGTGGGAGGTGTGGGAAAGGGATAGCCAAGGCTCACCATCTCCTGTCACGTAGTACCCGGGGAACTTCTTAAAGTAGGTGGTCTCAAAGCGTTCGTGGTTCCCATAGACCGTGCGCATGATCCCTGGCCAAGGCTGCTTGAACACCTGGAGGATGAGGAAGTGGTAACCATCTGCTACACTGTCTCACAGGAAGACAGTTACGTCTTTGCCAAACCTTAGGAGAAATAGCCTGAATGCCATTCCCAAGAAGTAGAACAAAGTATATGCTTTGGAGACAGTCTAGGCTTGGAATCCTAACTCTGCCACTTACTGTGTGGCCTCAGGTAAGTAACTTTACGTCTCTGAGTTTCAGGATCCTTATCTGTAAATCAGAGAAAATAATTTCTACCTGCCAAAGTTATTTTGAGGATTAAATTAATAGTATGTGGAAGCTGCCTAGCACATGCTTTGTTGGTAATAAGCATTTAGTAAATTTGAGTCTCCTTTTTTAAAAAAAAATGATTTTTATTTATTTGGCTCCACTGGATCTTAGTTGTGGCATGCAGGATGTAGCTCCCCAACCGGGGATCGAACCCAGCCCCCTGCATTGGGAATGTGGAGTCTTAGCTACTGGACCACAAGGGAAGTACCTTGAGTCTCCTTTTAGGTAATCCCTCAGGGATGCAGGTACAATTTGATACAAATGAAAGCAGTTACATAAAAATGTGGGACCCACACATAAGTAAGTAATTATTGCCCCAATCAGTAATGTCCTGTGGCAGCAGATTGGTGGGATGGACAGAACTCTATTCTAAGAGTCAGAGGACCTGGGTTCAAGTCTTGCCCATGTTACTAACTTGCTCTTTTAAAAGTGTATTAGTCACTCAGTCATGTCTGACTCTTTGGGACCCCAGGAACTGTAGTCTGACAGGCTCCTCTGTCCATGGGATTCTCCAGGCAAGAATACTGAATTGCATAGTCATTCCCTTCTCCAGAGGATCTTCCCCACCCAGGGATCGAACCCAGGTCTCCTGCATTGCAGGCAGATTCTTCACCGTCTTGAGCTACCAGGGAAGCTTGCTCTTAGTAAAAACAAAGTGGGTTGGAGGGTGAGGGTGCTAATGATCTCCCTACAACTACTAAATGATCACAACAGCTTACATTTATCAAGCACCAACTCTTAGGTTCTGTGCTAAATAAACCCTTCACATGAATCATCTAATCAATCCAGCAACCACAGGGGATAAAGATACTGCTGCTATTGCTGTTTAGTTGCTAAGTCATGTCCGACTCTTTTTTGCGATCCCAGGGACTACAGCCCTCCAGGCTTCTCTGTCTATGGGATTTCCCAGGCAAGAGTACTGCAGTGAGTTGTCATTTCCTTCTCCAGACAAAGGTACTATGGTAACTCTTTTACAAATGAGAATATTTATGTTCAGAGGGGTTAGGTAACTTATCTAAAGTCACAGAAGAGGCAGAGCCAGGTTTGCACCCAGGCAGGTTGACTCTGGAGCCTATATGATTTTCCACTGTCTTTCAGACCCAAAAAGGCACCATCAAGTATCTTTGAGTAGAGCCCTTAAGAGTCTTGTGGGCCAAAAGGCCTAGAGGCAGGCAAAATATCCAGAAGGATTGCCCCACTAGGGTCTCTCTGCAGAGGATAAACCCTCAACCAGGGAGCTTTAGCCAAAAGCAGCTACCAGGAAAGGTTAGGTTCTAAACTCTAAAGGAAAGCACACTGTGCCCTTTTGTGGACCATCCTCCCCTCCCCCTCATCAAAGACCCACAAGGGCTAGGATCTCACCAGATAGCCTTCAGCTTCACCTTCTAACTCTTCCCCAGACTCATTCAGGATCGCAGGAGCTACCCCGAAGAATGGGAAGGTCTAGAAGCAAACAGGAGACAGGACTCACAACGAGGAATGAGACAACTCTGACTCAACTCTCTACCTCTAGAGAGCCCCAGAGCCCCAGATTCCCCACACCTATCAGTCCAGCCCCCTACCCTCTACCTAGGCTGAATGCCCCAAGACTCTCCCCGGCCTAGCCCAGGACCAGCCAGGGGAGCCTCACTCACAGCAGAACCAGGCTTCATGGGTATGGCCCCAGGGAGCGGGGTCAGCATATGGCCACCCTGTGGAAGTCAGAGACCGGGGGTTTGAGTCAGTCTTCGCACACTGTGCCTGAGCCCCAGCCTTCTGAACCTGTTACTTACTGTCTCTGTCTGCCAGAAGGTGTCCACAATGGGGCAGCGCTGTGCACCTACCACCCGGTGGTACCAGAGCCAGGCCTCAGGGTTGATAGGTTCGCCCACAGTTCCTAGCACCTGTAAGGACGCCCGGCTGTGCCTTGGGCAGAAGAGTGGGGAGAAAGGGAGGCTCTGAGCACCACTAGGAACCAGGAAGACATGCACAGGCTCTTCTGCCCCCTCCCCTATTCCAAGCCAGGGTGTTAGAATAATGGGCTGGAAAGGACTGTGCAAAGGCCAGCACCAGCTCTGAGGGACACTCAAGGGGCAGCAGCCAGAGAGGGGTCTCACTTGGTAACAGGCTCATCTCCAAACTTCATGAGCAGACGGATGGCTGTAGGTGCTGTGTAGAACTTGGTCACCTTGTACTTCTCCACGATATTCCATAGGCGGCTGACATCCGGGTATGTGGGAATCCCCTCAAACTGACCCCAATAATGGCTGGTCATTTTCAGCCCTTCTCAATAGTCCCTCCATCCCCCTACCATACCCTCAGGCTCAGTATTTTGCCTTTTCTGACAAATCCCTGTCTTCACACCCTTACCAGACAAGCCAAGAGATTTTCCCACTCAGCATATACAACCCTCTGAGAACTCCTCTTTCTCAAGGAAACAGGTCATTGTATAAGTCCCTCTGCCTCTAGGCAAGGTGGCTTTAGGAGGTCATCACCCAGGATCATCTTGTCCATCCCCTAAATAAGCCAGGTAGTCATGGGTCCCAGCACCCTTCTTACCAAAACACTGGTGGCACCATTGGCCAGTGGCCCATAGGTGACATAGGAATGGCCAGTGATCCAGCCAATGTCTGCGGTGCACCAGAACACATCCTCCGCATGAAAGTCAAACACATACTTGAAGGTTGTGGCCACATAGAGCATGTAGCCCCCAACTGTGTGTAACACGCCCTGTGGAGAGAATAGGGCCTCAAGTTGGGCTCACCCTCGCTGACTACCAAATGTAGAGGAAAAGCCTCCCCAGGATTCTGGCCCTGCCAGCACTGCTTTCACAGCATCCATCTCTCTTCCATCCTGCTTTCTCCACGTTCCCACTTCACACACCACATGTATTTATATAGTCAGTCCATCATCCACACTCACACCCTAAGATGGTATTTCTGAACCACCCACATTACTTTCACACACATGAACCCTTTCAGTACACTCACATCCAATAGTGTCTCTGTTGTGTGTGCACACGCATACAATTATTCGTTGATAGAATGAGAGTGGGGAAAAAAGATAATCTTCTTTGCTTGCTCCATTAATATCTCATCCCTACCAGGCTCCTCCATCCATGGGATTTTCCAGGCAAGAATACTGGAGTGGGTTGCCATTTTCTTCTCCAAGGAAAGAGAGGCCCAAATTGTGTCTCTAAAGGTTCACTGAGGAATACTCCAAAGCTTGTGGAGAGAATAATTTATGGATGTGGCGAGTGGAAGGTAGAGTGATATATCTTTTAAGTCAGAGTTCTAAGTGTTTCCAGTTCCCACACTGCTCCGGGAGGGACTAGATGTTACCAGTGTGGCATGTGAAAGGGATTGAACTCTAAGAGCTGTAGTCAAGAAGGCAAAGAGGGATCCCTGTGCCCACTCTTGGCCTTGACTTTACAGGCAGCTCTTCTTCAACCAAACCACGTGGGTATGGGCAGGAAACACAGATGTCAGCCCCATGGATTTATCCTTTCCTCCTTTTCTGGGCACCCTGAGGCTCCCCACTTGAATTGTCTGACCTTGGGCTTCACCATCAGTGATTGAGGATTTATGTCAATTTGATTTAGAAAAGGTAATGTGATATTTCTGAAACTCAGAGTTGTAAATTTCATGTCATTACATGTTTCCTCAGAAACTCACTTCTCACCCTCACACAGTGTATGTACCCACACACACACACACACACTTGCCTTGGGTTTGCCTGTGGAGCCACTGGTGTACAGGATGAAGAGTGGGTCTTCAGCATCACACCATTCAGGCTCACACTCATCCCCTGCCTTCTGCATGAGTTCATGCCACCACAAGTCAACCCCCTCATTCCAGGAGATCTGCAGGGGGCAGAAAATAGGAATGGGCAACGAGGAATTGTGAACAGATCAGGCTGGGGGCAAAATTCACCCCTACCTAGCACCTGGAGAGGCCAGGGCAGGAGTGGCAGATGGAGGTCCTGAGAGGGAGGAAGGGCCCAGAGAGGGTGAAATGGGGCAGGGAGAACAGAAACAGAACCAGGAGGCTTCTTGGGTACTCCCAGCACCCTGCTTCAGAACTTCTCTCACCTGGCCTCAGGCGGAGGCGGCCCCCTTGGTTGGTCCCTTCTCGGGTCATTCCTAGCTTAAATGTCACCTTCTTGGAAAGGTTTAACCTAAACAGCATCTGATAGGCTCCCAGACCCACCCTCACCCCTACTATTCTTCTTTTTTTTTTTTTAATCAGCTTGTGAGATTAGTTTCCCAACCAGGAATTGAACGTGGGCCCTTAGCAGTGAAAGCGCAGAGTCTTAACTCTGGATGGCCAAGGAATTCCCACCCCTGCTATAATTCTTGATCACAGCACCTTATTTCTTTACCACATAGCACATATTTCCAGTTATTTTATTTAGCTGTTTACTTGATTACCGTCTCCCCAGATAGTGACCTCTATGAGTACATTGGCATGTCTATCTTTCTTGCCCACCCCTAAATCTCCAACACCTAGTAAAATGCCTAGCACTCAACAGGCACTCAGTAAAATTTTGTTGGATGAATGAATATGCATACACAGGCCTGTATACACACATATATACTTATGGGACTAGTGGCTCATCAGCAGGGATGCAGATACCACACAATTCAGAAATGCAGAATTAGTCAGAGCCTGCAGGTGAGGTGGGTACCTGACCCCAATAGTTAGTAGCAAAAGAAGTCAACAGATGTTGGTCTAAGCATCTTTTTTTGCATGTACGGACATCATCCACATCTGGAGGTTCCTACTCCAGCTCTGCCCTGACCCTATACCAGTGGTACCAATGGGTTTCTCATAAAGACACTTCCTTGAGGTTCCATTCAGAAGGAAACTTTGCTTTAAGTTGGTGGAAAAGGATCAAGGTGGATTTCTCCCAGTAGAAGGATGTCCCTCGAATACTGAAGTGTCTTTCAGATCTGTCATCCTGAAATTTTTGTAAACTTTCCTTGAAACTGTTTTACTTTCTGAATTATATCACCTGTGTGAAAACTGGTTTTAAGTCTACTCTTTGCTGAGTGAAGTTGTATTCCCTGAGTTCGTCCAAAGTTGCACTGGATTTCGATTCCCAGTTCTGCCACTTCCTAGATATATATGACCATGGGCAAGCCACTCTACCTCAAGTTACTCATTTTTAAAATGAGGATAGTCATTCTTGCCCTGATAGTCTCACAGGATTTTGGAAACATCAAAGGAAATCTGTTATTACCTAGTAAACATCAAGCCTTGGATTGTCTGGGTGGGCAGAGAAGACTGATGAATGTCAGGAAGGTGAAAAGTTAATTCCACTGAACTCCTCTGGGAGGTGAAATAAGAGTGTGATGATGGAAACTATTGTGGGTTTGGTTTAACTGTCACAAAACTGTTTCATATTCATTACTTCCTTGTTCTATAGTCCCATTTGGCAGGTAGACATGATAGTATAAGAGGAAACATCCTATTCCTCTCATTATATGGTTATATAGTAATTTATTGTGTGCATATTTGGTTTCAAAGCCCCACAGTGTTAGACACATACCTTGATAAATTAAAAATTACCATTCTCTTTTTTCTGAACTATCTGTCTCTTACTCTGGAGAATTTGAAGTTTCTGGCATGACAAGTCCAGGTCAAGAGAGACACCATTAAGAAGAAAAAGAACAGAGAGAAGGTCCCCACAAGCTAGAAAATACAAAAATACACCCTACTTTTTTTTAAAATTGGAATAGCCATACAGGTGTACACATACATTGTCACATGAATAATTTTTTGCCCACCAGATGATCTACTTGAGATGAGGGCACTAATGTGTTTAAGAAGAAGTGTGTCAATAGTGCTTTGAGCAAATGCAGCTAGTCTATGGTGCTGGTGTGGATGGTCACAGAAAAGGCACTAGGTACACGCAAGGGCAAAGCACAGTTACACTGTGGCAGTGAGGGGACTCTTGTAATCTTGTAAAACTGCTTCCTTTGTGGGTGTGGGTAAGGACGGTGGGGTGGATACTCCAGGTGGGGAGCTGATAACCAGCACCAGGAAGCAGGCTGAGAGCAATCAGTGGCACACATGTTGGTTGTGAATTAGGTGTATACCTATGAGGGCCCAGGGCTTGGAACCAGGAAAAGGTTTGCATTTTCTGAAATAAGAATCAAGGAGCTGGCCTTTGTTATTGGACCAGGAAAGCCTTAGGGAGGGCAGCTGCCAGGTGTGAGAGAGGAATATGAGGAAGCTTATAGGTAATATGTTTGAGGAAGGTCCCTGCCAACTGTAACAGGCCCTCCCTTGAAGACTGCTTAAGAATGAGGGGTTTGGAGCTCTGCCAAGATTTCCACTGTTTTGACTACAGTTCTCAGGCCAACCAACCTGGGTTTTGTAAGCCGATTTTTATGGTCTTTGGGTTTTTGGTAACTGAGTCTTTTTACCTCCAAGAAATAAAATTCCAGGAGCCTGTGGCCTAACAACCTCTGGTATTAAGAATTAAAAGAGTTTATTTCTTTTCTAAACTCCCTTTTAGAAATGCCAGCCTGTCTGCTATATTAGAAATAATAAAAGCTAACATTTATGGAGCAGTTACTATGTGTCGAACACTTTACCTATACTGACAAAACCCTGTCGGGTAGGTACAATTTTATCCTTATTTTAGAGATGGGGAAACTGAAGTAAAGGAGCTTAAGAAACTTGCCCAAGTTCCCACATAGCAGGTAACAGAGCCAAGATGTGAAGCCAAGTGGTCTGACTCCAGAGCCTATATTCTAACCACTAAGTTTGTTTCCTCTTTCAAGAGAAAAGTCTTAGGTCCCTGCCTGAGTTTTCAAATGAAAACATTTTTCCCTAAGACTCAGATCTGTCTCCACCGTGCTAATGAGAATAGAGAAAAGGTGTATTATATTTACCATTAGCCTAAGAGGTTGATCATAGCAGATTTAGAGTAAGACATCCTATGAGGATGGTAAAACTCAAGAGGAATAGTGGCTTTTATGTTTTGTTTTAGTAAGCAAAGAGGTTCTTTTAAAGCATTTACTATCATGTCTCCATTACTGATAAGGGAACTGAAGTCCAAAGAGAAGGGGTGACTCATTTAAGGTCATATAGCTAAAAATTGGTCTCTGGACTCCAAACCCAGTCTCTCCTCTATACTAATCAGCTTTGAGTCCCCACTTAAGAGTCTCTCTTCTTAGAATCACCTACAATATAACTTTTGTTCAATTTAGCATTTAATTATATCAGAGTTTATGTGTAGTTTGTAAATCCCAAAGTAGTTTATAAATATATTTAGGAGCCTTCTTCTCAGCTGCCAACTTGATGGTGATTCCCAACGTCAAGGTCTGCATCCCCTCTACCTGTTCCTCCTGTCTTTCCTGGTTCTGCCTCAGCTAAGTGCACAGTAAAAACTTTCTGACAGACAGCTTGGTCCTCTCTCCCGCAATGGTCCTGAGAAGCAGGAGTGAAATGGGATGTCTGTTGCTACCTCTCTGAGATCCATGCTCTATGCCAATTCAGAACAATAAGCATTTGGTCTCATGACCCTACAGAGTGACTTAGACTAACTAAGGGTAGAGAGAAGGGGGTTAGGTCTGGCAGTCACCTCAATGGGGCGAACAGGCAAAGAGCAGTTGGACAAGCAAACAAGCATGCAGGAAAGCAGTGCCCAAGGCAATGCAGAGGTGGATACCTGGGGCCGGATGTGCTTGGGTTTCTCTTTCGGCTTACCCTGTTAAGAGCCCACGGAAAGGGTGGTGAGCAGGGTCCAAGGATAGGAGAGGGGGAGGGAAGGGTCAATGTGCCCCAAACCTCTGGCTGCTTCCTTTCCCTCTGGTTCCTCTCTCACTGGTCCTCCCAGCCTCCATTTTCCTGATTCTGTTCATAGCCTCTATACACTCAGAACCCCAAATGCTGACAGGGTCTCCAATGTTCCTAGACCAGACTCAAGTCTGTCTAGCTCTAAGACTACTCAAAGCCTCTCAAGTCACAGAATTTCAGAAACCCCTGTCCTTCTGGACCCTGGAGCTTTTATCCTTCATGCCTCTTAGACCTGGAGGCCACCACTGGGCTTTTTCATCAGAAGCATGTATCCAAAGCTATCAAGGGCCATCTATTGAGGGGCAGATCCTGGTCTTTCCATGGTGGGACCACATAGGTAGCCCACCCCAAACCAAAGACCAGTATTTAAGATGACTACATATAGTCACCCAGGTCAGCCCATTTCTAACCCAAGCCCAATCCCTAAAGATCCCTGATGCCCATCAGAATACTCCAACCAGCACAGGAGTCTTCCTCACAATCTCTTGGGCTAAGTTTCCAAAGCTCCCTACCTACATCCAAGGTCAAAGTCCCCTATCTCCAGCCAGCCCTGCCAGGGAGGCCATTCCGAGGACTGCTCCTAGATCCTCAGCATTATGATAAGGAAACAAAGATGGACATCAGGAACTTCCTGGGGAGGAAGAGGGAGCCAGTTGGAGCCCAGAGGAGGGCATAATGGTACCAGACTCACCTGCACATCCGGGCATGGCCTCTTAATCGGAGGAGACTGGCTAGGAGAGTCACCTGTGACCAGCTCTGCCCGCCCCAGGTGCTTGACCACAATGCAGCATTTCACTGGGAAACCCCTGGAGGAAAGAAAAGCCTGAAGTGGTGGGCTGGTTGGCTCAAAGGAGAATTTGGCAAGACCCACCCATGTCTATCTAGGGTAGGAGGGACAAAGGAAACCTGGCACTGGGGAAATGCCCAGTCAACTCAGGGCAGTAGCCAGCAGACCAAACACACTTACTTCTCCTGACACTTCTCCAGGGCCTCGTCAGCCAGCTCCTTCAGGTTGACAAGCTTTTCCCCCCTGTAGAAGGCATCTTTGGGGAGCAACAGATATTCCAAGCCTTAGGAAGGCATCACACTTCTACCCCTTTATCCCTAGTAGGTACAATGTTCAGTCCTTCCTGGATAGGCCTCTTGTCTCTGGATCTTCCAGCTAATTTGAGCTAACAGAGGGAAGGCTGAGGTGGAAGCAGGAAATAAAGGGTAGGCTGCCCCTACCCTTTACATTAAGCAGCCCCAAATACCAGCTAGCTGGTTGAAGACCAAGACTTTGAGTGTGGGGGTTTTGGGGGAGGGGTGAGAGACTTAGTCACCTGTAGTGATGAGAAGGCTACAATTGGAATCCAGGATCCGTTCACAAAGAGACTCTGAAGAGAACCCCGCAAACTAGAAAAGGGAAGAAAGACTGAGAAAGATGGCAACCCAAGGATCGAGTGAACAAGAAAAGGAATAAGGAACCTATGACACAAACATTCTAAATGCTTTAGTCTTGTTTTTCAGATTCTCCATCATCCAGGCTCAACCTACTTATCCTGAGCCCTACCCCCAACCAGGCCCCTTTCTCCAGCCCCAATTCCTACCACAATGGAGTGCAGAGCCCCAAGGCGGGCACACGCCAGCATAGCCACCACGAGCTCCGGGATCATGGGCATGTAGATGGCCACTCGGTCACCCTTGCAAATGCCTGCGGTAAAGGACACAGGTCATGGACCATAGTGGATCCCACCTGCTGCTACGTGTTCCTTCTCATCCAATTATCTGCCACCCACCTACCTCCCCTCCCAGGTGACCTTTCCTGTTCTTCTGTTAGCAGATTCCTTCTTTTCCTTGTCAACCTCCCCCAAGTCCTCAGATACCCCCAGGCTGGGCTCTCCAGTCCTCTCCCTGTATCCCCTCACTCACCCTGTTTTCGGAGAACATTGCTGAACCGACACACTTGGACCAGAAGCTCTCGGTATGTGATCTGGGTGGTTTCCTCTGGCTCATTGCCCTCCCTGAGATGTATCAGAAAGAGCCAGTCATTAGGGAATATGACTTCTTCCCCAAACAAACAAACAAAAATAGGAACAGTCATAAAATCCATTCATTAACACCAAGGCCTGGGAATATTCTGTGAGGGTGAGCCATCTGCCACCACACCTTGAGCTGACTGATCAGATACACTGGGCTTACAAGATATACTTTATACACAACCTGTGTATCACTGGAAAATGCACTGCCATCTCTGAACCTCATTTGATAAAATGGGATCATGGTCTTCTCTCTTCCATTCGAGGCATGTATTAAGGAGAAATGGTATCACGAATGTGATTCTTCCTGAAAGTGATGTCAGCATTGCACTGGTGTTATTCAAAGTGGGGTCTCTAGATTACTTGTACCCAAGTCACCTAGGGAACTTGTCAAAATGTAGATTCCTGAGCCCAAACTCAGAATCACAATCACAAGATCCAAGAATCTGCTTCTTTACTACAAGTTGGTATAAAGAATCAATAGGTAAATCAGATGCACCTTTAAAGTTGAGAATCACCACCCTCTATCAACTTCTTGCTGTCTACCTCCTCAGCCTTGCCTCCTACTCCTTTCTAGGCTTCAGCCTGGTTTCCTTCGGTCATTTCTTCATCGATTCATTTGCTTATTCAACTACTATGTGCTATATATATGAATAGAAATAAGGCACTGAGAATAAGATAAGCAAAATCCCTCCCAACATGAAGCTTATATTCCAATGATAGTACAGGAAATATACAAGTAAAAATATAACAGATAATTTAATTTCCAATTATGATAAGCATTATGAAAGATATAAAGAATGACATAATAATGACCGAGAAATTTTTAAAAAGACATCTTAAGGATTCAGACTGTATACAAAGATTTAACTGTAAGAATATCCCCTTCAGTATTATTTTTCAATTTTATGATTTTTAAATAATTCTACTGCACAATTGCACTCATCTCACATGCTAGCAAAGTAATGCTCAAAATTCTTCAAGCTAGTCTTCAACAGTATGTGAACCAAGAAATTCCAGATGTTCAATCTGGATTTACAAAAGGCAAAGGAACCAAAGATCAAATTGGAACATCTGTTGGGTCATAGAAAAAGCAAGAGAATTCCAGAAAAACATCTACTTCTGCTTATTGACTATGCCAAAGCTTTTGACTGTGTAGATCACAACAAACTGTGGAAAATTCTTAAACAGATTGGAATACCAGACCAACTTACCTGCCTCCTGAGAAATCTGTATGCAGGTCAAGAAGGAACAATTAGAACTGGACGTGGAACAATGGACTGGTTCCAAATTGAGAAACGAGTATGTCAAGGCTGTATATTGTCACCCTACTTATTTAACTTATATGCAGAGTGCTGCTGCTGCTGCTAAGTCGCTTCAATCATGTTTGACTCTGTGCGACCCCACAGACGGCAGCCCACCAGGCTCCCCCGTCCCTGGGATTCTCCAGGCAAGAATACTAGAGTGGGTTGCCATTTCCTCCTCCAATGCATGAAAGTGAAAAGTGAAAGTGAAGTCGGCTCAGTCGTGTCCGACCCTCAGTGACCCCATGGACCGCAGCCTTCCAGGCTCCTCCATCCATGGGATTTTCCAGGCAAGAGTACTGGAGTGGGGTGCCATTGCCTTCTCCGTACTTCATGTGAAATGCCGGACTGGATGAAACACAAGCTAGAATCAGTACTGCTGGGAGAAATATCAATAACCTCAGATACAAAGATGGCACCACATTTATGGCAGAAAGCAAAGAAGAACTAAAGAGCCTCTTGATGAAAGTGAAAGAGGAGAGTGAAAAAGTTGGCTTAAAACTCAACATTCAGAAAACTAAGATCATGGCATCTAGTCCTATCACTTCATGGAAATTGATGGGGAAATGAAACAGTGACAGACTTTATCTTTTTGGGCTCCAAAATCACTGCAGATGGTGACTGCTGCCATGAAATTAAAAGACGCTTGCTCCTTGGAACAAAAGCTATGACTAATCTAGACAGCATATTAAAAAGCAGAGACATTACTTTGCCAACAAAGGTCTGTCTAGTTGAAGCTATTGTTTTTCCAGTAGTCATGTATGGATGTGAGAGTTGGACCATAAAGAAAGCTGAGCGCCAAAGAATTGATGCTTTCGAACGGTGGTGTTGGAGAAGACTCTTGAGAGTCCCTTGGACTGCAAGGAGATCAAACCAGTCAATCCTGAAGGAAATCAGTTCTGAATGTTCATTGGAAGGACTGATGCTGAAGCTGAAACTCCAATACTTTGGCCACCTGATGCGAAAAACTGACTTATTAGAAAAGACCCTGACGCTAGGTAAGATTGAAGGCAGGAGGAGAAGGGGACAACAGAGAATGAGACAGTTGGATGGCATCACCGACTCAATGGACATGAATTTGAGCATTCTCTGGGAGTTGGTGATGGACAGGGCGGCCTGGCGTGCTGCAGTCCATGGGGTCGCAAAGAGTCGGACACAACTGAGCAACTGACCTGAACTGAACATAAAAAGATATGTAAATTTTTTAAGTGAATTTGAAAATTGAATTTTAACGCTGTTCAGAAGAGAAATAAATACTTCAAAGTCCCCAAAAAAGCATAGAATGGGGAGGTGGGAAAGAAGAGCTTTAAGCACAGGACAGGCCTATTAGACAAGCATATAAACATGCTTCTGTGTTTATATACTCTCTTTTTTTCCTATACAAATGGTGGCATACAATATGCATTTTTCTGTATCTTGTTTTTTATTGAATATAATATGCATTCAATAAACTGCATAAATCTTAAATATAGAGCTTGATCATCTTGCTTAATTTTTAAATTTAACAATATATCTGGATATCATTTTCCATTAAGACTTACAGTGCTATTTCATTTTCTTTGTCATATGCATAATGTTCTACTATTTGTGTGTGCCATAATTTATTTAACAAATAAATATTTCAATGAGTATCTTTATTAATATGTCATTTACTCACTTGAAAATATATCTGAAGGATGAATTACTAGAAGTGAAATTGTTGGGTCAAAGATATGGACATTTGAAATACTGATAAATACTAGAGGATAAGTTCCCTAAGTAGGATGATCAGGGAAGGCCTCTCTCTGGAGAGGTGACATTTGAGCTAAGACCTGAGCAATGAGAGCAGGCAAATGTATGAGTTCTTGAGAAGAGTATCCTGGGCAGGTAGTAAAGAGCTTGGCCTATTCAAAGAACAGAAAGGAAGCTAATATGGCTGGAGTGTAGTGAACAAGAAGGAGAGTAAGAATCAGAAGTAGGCAGCAGTCAGATCACATAGGGCTTTGTAGGCACGGTAAGAAATTTGAATTTTATCCTAAGGAGATTCTTCCTGGCTTCCCTTATACACAAAGTGCCACTTCCACAATCTTAATCACACCAATGCCCCAGCTCAGAATGCCTTCCCACCTCTTTCAGGCAGCACCATGTAGCCCTCCATAAAGGTCACTGTGCTTCCTTTCCTTCCTTACCACCCAGAGAACTTACGAAGGAGGTAACTAAAACCCAGAGAGAGGTAGGAGCTTGTCAAGGTCACAATAATAAGCGGCAGAACCAAGAATAGATCCTCAGGTCTTCTGACTTCAAGTCAGGCTGTCTCCTCATAGTGTGAAGGACAGGGACTAGCAGGGAAGCCAGGTCTTTGGCGATTTCACAGAAGATTATCAGCTTCTTTCCAGCTCCTGGCTCAATGAGTTAGTTACTATCCTCTCATTGGCTTCACCTTCCTAGAGCTGACAGGAGAAAAGCACAGAGCTGTTTAAAGTGGGAAGGAACTGGGAGAGAGGAAGCTGGCAAATGGCCCTGAATGCCGGATGCAGAAAAAGTCACTTCCTTAATTGGCTCATGGACAAGTGGCAAACAGGAACATCTCTAGTTACAGTTAAATGCTGACGTACACCTCACACCCATGCATACGTGTCCCCATATGTATGCTGACCTATGTACCCCTGCATACATAAAAACATATATACTAATATAAAAAACATTGTAGACATAGGAACTGCTCATTTGCACACATAGGAACAAACAGCATTAATATATGGATATAGGACTCGAACATGGGCCCATCTGCAAGTATATGCACCACACACGTATGTATCTACCTACGTGCACCTTCCAGAAACTCTCTATCACATTATCCTGTTTTATTTTCTTTGTGGAACCTTCTATGATTTGAAATTAGCTCATGTATTTTATTCACTTGTGTATTATCTGTATCTTTCACTGGAATATAAATCCCATGATAACAATGACCTTGTCTGTCTTGTTCATTGCTACATCCCTAGCGATGAGATTCAATACCTAGAATAGAGACTGGTACATAGAAGGTGCACAGGCACAGATAAGAACAAACCTATACAAGAATCAGAGAAGGCAATGGCACCCCACTCCAGTACTTTTGCCTGGAAAATCCCATGGACGGAGGAGCCTGGTAGGCTGTAGTCCATGGGGTCGCTAGAGTAGGACACGACTGAGCGACTTCACTTTCACGCATTGGAGAAGGAAATGGCAACCCACTCCAGTGTTCTTGCCTGGAGAATCCCAGGGACAGGGGAGCCTGGTGGGCTGCCGTCTATGGGGTCACACAGAGTCGGACACGACTGAAGCGACTTAGCAGCAGCATACAAGAATACGAGAACAGCTTACTTGAGCCCACTTCCAGTTACACACACACACAGAGTGTACATCTCTCTCCCTGGCTCTGTGCTCAAGTTATACATTATTGATAGAGGCACCTTATTCCTTCCAGTGTCTTCTTTCTCTGACATATACACCCGGCTGGGGCCACGGCTGGTTGGGAGAGGGGAGGGAGCACACATGCACACACACACATGTGCATGGGGACACACACATACCCCCAAAATGTAGTATTACTCAGCCATAAGAAAAGAGTGAAACCTTGCCATGTGTGATAATATAGACAGACTTGAGGATATTATGCTAAATGAAGTAAATCAGAGAAAGACAGACACCCTATGATTTCACTTATATGTGGACTCTAAAAATAAACAAACATAATGAAACAGAAACAGATTCATAGATATAGAAAACAAACTGGTTGTTGCTGGGGGCAGAGGAGAGTGGGGAATGGGTGAAACAGGTGAAGGAGCTTAAGAGGTACAAACTTCCAGCTATAAAATAAATGTCTTGTGGATGTAAGGTATAGCATAGAAAATATAGTAATAATACTACAACTTTGTATGGTCACAGATGGTAACTAGACTTATTTTGATGATCATTTTTGTAATGTATAAAAATATTGAATCACTATGCTATACACCTAAAACCAATATTGTAAGCAAATTATACTTCAATTTAAAAAAGATGACTGAAGTGACTTAGCAGCAGCAGCAGCAGGTGAACACATGTACACCCATGTCGGATGTCAGTGTATGGCAAAACCAATACAATATTGTAAAGTAGTTAGCCTCCAATTAAAATAAATAAATTTATATTAAAAAATAAAAAATAATAAAAAAATTTTAAATAAATAAATAATAAAAAGACTAAGTGAAATATCAGTATGTAATAAGCATATAAAATGAACAAGTGAGTGCCTATAATATAAATCTCTACATTTTATATATTCAGAATATTTCATAATTTTAAAATTTGAATAAAATAAGTAAATAAAATATTTTACTATATCAAAAAATAAAAAGAAAAAAACAAACAGCAGCATGTGCACAATGACACTTAGTTTTAGGGGGAAAAAATAGAGAGGTGCGGGGACTGGAAAACTTGAGAATACGTGCTCTGGAAAGGAGGCATCTAGCACTTAAACGCAGCGCCTATTACCTTTTGCCCTCTGGGAATAAGGTCTCAATACTGCCCAATTTTTCAGTTTTTCAAGAGAGACCTGGAATCTGTTTCTGAATTTTTAAGTTTGATGCAATTAACTTTAAATTTAAACACTGTGGTCAAACAAAACTATTAATCAAAGATTTAGCTGATAGGCTACAGATTGGGAACCCTGCAGCAGACCCAGCTACTTCCCTTTTACCTGGAAGCCATATGGTATGGGACAGCTCAAGGCATATAATCTTTTTTTTTTTTTAATTGTAATGTTTTATCGGGTCTATGTATGATCTTTTTTACTTTTTTTTTCACATACCAAAGAATCGAAATTTTTATATCTCATATACTCTTCTTTTTTTTCTTATATGATATTATACATGTTTTAATGCCATTCTCCCAAATCATCACCCCCTGCACAGAGTCCAAAAGACTGTTCTATACGTCTGTGTCTCTTATAATCTTTTTTTAAAGGAAAACTTCTACAACTAGCTTATCTTTACACTCTCCATATTCACTGTTATCCATTACTGATGCAAAATATCTTCAGAATCAGACTACTTCCCTTCACATCCACTATCATCATAGTCCAAAGTCTCCATTAAGTATGTCAGATCATGTCATTCCTCTGATCAAAATGTTCAGATGTCATCCCATATCATTTTGAGTAAAAGTCCTCACACTGACCTACTAAATGACTCCCTCATTACCTCTCTATCCTCAAATACTCCCATTCTCTCTTCCTCTCCCCACCTCTCTGCTCCAGCCACATAGCCTCCTTACTGTTTGGCAACACCAATCACACTTAACCTCAGAACTTTTGCCCTCCACTTGAGTATTCTTCCCCCAGAGAGCCACATGATTTATTCCCTATCTTTTGAGTTATTGCTCAAATGTTGGCTTCTCAGTGAGGTCATCTTTGACCATGCCATATAAAAAAGCACTTGTCCACCCCCAGTCCCAGATACTCCAAGGTAACATCTTCCAGAAAGTCTTCCCTAATTTCTCTTTTCCTCACCTACCTCAAAGTGGAAAATTCTTTCTTCCTTCCAAGTCCCTTTATCTCACTTTCCTTGTGATCTATTGGTTCTACCTGTATTACATTTATTGGGGCCTTATTGTTCCCATTATACCCTGGGCTCTTGAAGGGAAGGAATTGTGTCTTCTTCCTTTCTGTTTTCTCTAAGCACAGTTGGCACAGTAAATACTTAAGGTTCATGGTCAAATCAGTGAAAAACTTGTAACTAATTAATGACAAGGGAAGACTGGAACTCTTTCTCTTTGTATGAGGATAGTCATTGAATTGGAGATTTTAGTTCCCTAAACTAGCAGAAAAGTAAAGCACAAGATAGGAGGAAGGAGCTGAGCAAAAAAAAAAAAAAAAAAATAGATGGGGAAAACTGGGTTCCTCACAGAAGCATCAGAAGGCAGGATCAAACCTAGTGAGTTGTCTTCCAGGGGAGAAGTACCCAGATGAGAGGAGTCAAAACTGTTATAAAAGGAAGACCAGACTTATCTGTTTAGCCTGGAGGTGAGAATATAATGAGAAACCTGATAGTAAGTCTCAAACACCTGTATCTCTGTTGCTGCCAACCCTAGTATGAGCCACCGTCATGTCTTGCCTAGATGACCACAGTGACGCCACGCTGGCCTCCCACTACACTCCTGCCCCCTTCCAATATATACATAAACCAAAATGAACTATTATAAACACAAACCAGGCTACAGTATCTTCTCCAACTCATTATGTGCCATTGTTTCATTCTGCTTACCAGACTCCAAACACATTAGCCTTCTGACTGAGAGAACATGCCTTGGTCTTTTACTGTCTTTCCTGAACTCTTCGAATGGTTTGCTCTACCTCATGTTTCAGATCTCAGTTTAACTGTCACTTTCCTAGGGAAGCTTTCCATGACCAGCATCAGTCCTTCCTGACATTCTTCATCACAAAATTGTTCATTTTTTATAGCATTTTTCTCAAGTTGTAATTGTCTTATTTAGTTACTGTTTTTTGGGGTTTTTTGCTAATTGTCTGTCTCACCTACTAGACTGTAAGCTTCCTGAAGGCAGAGACCAAGTTAGTCTTCTTCACTACTGAATCCCCAAGACCTTGCAAAGAACCTTGTATATAATAGGTGCTCAATAAATACTTTCTGAATGAATGAATGAACCTGAAGGATTATTATGGGAAACAAATTAGTATTTTGTAACTATAATTGGTTGGAGAAGGCAATGGCACCCCACTCCAGTACTCTTGCCTGGAAAATCCCATGGACAGAGGAGCCTGGTAGGCTGCAGTCCATGGGGTCGCTAAGAGTAGGACATGACTGAGGGACTTCACTTTCACTTTTCACTTTCATGCATTGGAGAAGGAAATGGCAACCCACTCCGGTGTTCTTGCTTGGAGAATCCCAGGGACGGGGGAGCCTGGTGGGCTGCCGTCTATGGAGTCACACAGAGTCGGACACTACTGAAGTGACTTAGCATAGCATAGCATAGCATAACTATAATTGGAAGAGCTAGGTCAATTGGGAGAGTGCAATATAAAGAAAGCCTTTCCAAATGTCAGGCTTCCCTGGTGGCTTGGATGGCAAAGAATCTGTCTGCAATGGGGGAGACCCAGGTTCAATCCCTGAGTCAGGAAGATCCCCTGAGGAAGGGAATTGCTACTCACTCCATTCTTGCCTGGAGAATTCCATGGACAGAGTTGCCTGGCGGCCTATAGTCCATGGGGTTGCAAAGAGTCGGACACAATTGAGTGATTAACACTTTTTCTAAATGCCAGAATTGTCCAGAAGCATAGGATTGTGCAGGTTGGAACAGGGAAACCCTGTTGTCTATTTGATCATTCTCGAGGGAGTGGGGTCCTTGGAATTTCATTTTATAAACAACCCATGTGATTCATGTTCAGTGAACTTTCAGATGACCTTTAAGATGCTTCCAGTTTTGAGATTCTTTGATTTGGGAAAATTAAGAAATAATGTGTTCTATGATCCATGAGGCACTGCACAAATGTGAAGCACTTAGACATAAGTATATCCTCAAGTCACTTTCCCATTCACCAAGGGAGCGGGGTGTGGGAGCAACATAGCTTGACACATTAGCAGCTTAATGTTCCCTCTGGATACTCCTGGCTGAACAAGGAAAAGGGTTGGAGGAGGAGGTGGGAGGAGGCAAGTACCAAAGACTGAATCATAAATCACTTAGAATGCCAGAGGAAGATGGGGCTTTTGATGTTCACCACCCCTATTCACAGATGAGAAACCAAACGCACAGATGGGAAGTGATGGCCTGGAGGTTCCTTAGCACTTAGCAGCACTATTATTGTAAAGCAGAGCTATTCAATATGGTAGCCACAGGCCACATATAGCTACTGAACACTTAAAATGTTGTGAAGGAACTGAATTTTTAATTTAATTTAATCTATTTTAAATATTAACAGTCACCTGTGGCTAGCTCTAGAGTCTATATGCCTCAGGGCATTCTCCTGCTAAATGAACTGGCCTACATAAGGGGAGTGATGTTTCCAAAACCCAGGATTAGCAGAAAGAAGAAAATCAAAGTGCAGGAGTCCTGAGAACTGTGGGGTTAAAGTCCACCAAGCGTGGATTTTAGTAAAACTATAATAACCTAAGAGAACTGAAAACATACATCCATACAAAAACTTATACACAAAGATTCACAGCAGCATCATTCATGATGTCAAAAAGTGAAAACAATCCAAGTATACATCAACTGAAAAATGGATAAATAAAATGTGGCATATCCATACAATGGAGTATTATTTTGTATAAAAAGGAATAAAGTACTGACACATGCTACAACATGGATGAACCTTGAAAAGATTATTCTAAGTTTAAGAAGCTAGACACAAAAGGTCACATATTGTATGATTTCATTCATATGAACTGTCCAGAATAGAGACAAAAAATAGATTAGTGATTGCCTCGGTCTGACAGCAAGGAAAGTTGGAAGAAAATGAGGAGTGATTGCTAATGAGTATGAGGTTTCTTTTTGGGGTGGTGAAAATGTTCTAAAATAGATTGTGATGATGTTTGTACAACTCTGTGAATATGCCAAAAATCACTGAGGTGTGCTTTAAATGACCAATTGTATTTTATGAATTATATCTCAAATTTTAAAAACTTATTGCAATTCTGATTGGAACTGCAATAAGCACACAGAATAATTTGGAAAAAACAGACATCTTTACAAATCTTTCTTTCCTGAAAGATTGTACCTTAGCACTATTCATTCATTCATACTGTCTATTTACCTAAAGACTTGGCATTTATTTATTTTATTTTTAGCATTATAGTCATAGCATACACCTGTTTCTCTCACTGGATTGTGAGTTTCTTAAAGACAGACAGGGTATCTTTTAATCTGTTTCCTCCTCAGTGCGAAGCATAAACTTTGACACATAGTAGGCACTTAATACATAACTGTGAAATGAGTGGATAAAAGAGTGAATGAATAAACTTCTCTGCCTACATGATCAGCCGGATCTAGGGTGATCAGAGTGAGGAAACATGGAAGGAAAGAGGGGATTATAGAGGATACAAATGAAGAAGACAGATGCTAAACACGCAGGGGGAAATGGTAGACAGAGGGGAAAAGTTTAAAACTTGTGGCATGGGATTTGGAAACATATATAGAAAAGTTTCTTGAGCCCCTACAGTGGACTCAATCCTGGACTCTATGCCATGAAAGAGACTGGAAGAAGCCCCTGAATATGAGGTTCAGGCTATGGGACACATGCTTTGCAATCTGAGCTATTAATACACCCTGTTCTCCTGCCAGCTATTTTTAGGCCTTGAGCCAGAGACCTTGCGCCTGTTCCCCTTGGCCAAAGTGGCTTTGGTGCCAGTTGATTTCTACACATCTTCTCTGTCAGGAAGGCAGGCCTGGGCTAATATAGAAGGTAACCTTTCTCCCAATGCCTACATGCCTTCCTACAGGAGGAAAATCATACTCATTCCTATCATCCAGTTGTTCCTACCATGCTAGTCTCCCCCAAAATAAATGAATGAGGGCAGCCCTCTCAGCTCCTTTATTACCACTTTAGTTGGAATGCTGCCTTAGATAAGAATATGCCTAGATTAGGAAAAGCGAGTGGGAAGAACAGCCAGTGACAACACACTACGTGTACAACAAGTCTCTCAAGTATAACAGACACATGCAAAAAGATTCATGGCAATAGTTCTTTGCTATTTAGGTAGACATAGCTTAAATTAGTAATTTTTAAGGTATAGCACTCTATTCCTATGGGTACCTGAGCAGGAAAAGTTTTAAGAGAGTAAGTGTCCAGAGTTTCAACTTTCACATGTACTCTTTCCTAACAGTGATCTAAGTTGGTTTTCCTTTCCCACTTTCTTTCTCCCACTTTACAAAAAAATGCCATGTCTCTCTTTTATCCCAAACTTTATTATGCTTATACAATGCTGAGGTTTAAAAAAAAAAAAAAAAAAACCCTCTAGAGTGCCAAACAAAGGGACAATTTGAGAATGCATAAATTCAGAGGGAGAACCCCAAGGAAGCAAACCAGAGAGCTTCTATAAGAAATCAATATTGAAAGGAGTAACATGTTGACAGAACTGTCTGTGCAAATTAGGTTATATGATGAACATTATCTATAAATTATATGAGCTAAATGTGCAGCTTCAAGATTTTGAAAAAGATATATAACATATATATATATACAATAAAAACACATTGGAAATTAGATTCTTTGCAGTTATTTAATCTTTTGATAAAATGTTTAAATCTGAACTTTAAAATTTATGAAGAGTTACATATCAAAATTCTTCTGGGTATTAGATCACTAACATAAATAATTACTTTTCAAACAGATCCTGCCACTGCCCACCATATCAAAAACATGTGAGCAAGTTTTAAAAATACAAGTCAGAAATCTTATCCCCTGAAAATTCTGATTCAATAGGCTGGGTGGGATCCAGGAATCTGGATATTAACAATATCCGAAGGTAAATATTTGGGTCACCAGACCTAGATTACTGTTTACCTCTAATTCAATGTATGAATTTGCACAAAAGTACCCTTACTTCGGAGAAGGCAATGGCAACCAACACTCTTGCCTGGAAAATCCCATTGACGGAGGAGCCTGGTAGGCTGCAGTCCATGGAGTCGAGAAGAGTCAGACACGACTGAGCGACTTCACTTTCACTTTTCACTTTCATGCACTGGAGAAGGAAATGGCAACCCACTCCAGTGTTCTTGCCTGGAGAATCTCAGGGACGGGGGAGCCTGGTGGGCTGCCGTCTATGGGGTTGCACAGAGTTGGACATGACTGAAGTGACTTAGCAGCAGCAGAAGCAGCAACCCTTACTTCATACAATTTTAAATTGGCAACTCTTTGGAAGTCCTTGCTGAAAAATTCATAATTTAAAAAAAAAATCTCAATCATTGGTATAAAATGAAAGATCAGCCAATTCAATTTAGACCCTTAAGCTGTATTTTGTAGCCTATAAGATTGAAATGATAGAATGTCAAGGCCATGAAAATCCAGAAAAGACTAAGGGACTATTCTAGATTGAAGGAGACTAAAAAGACACGACAACTGCACGTCATGTGTGATTCTGAACTAGATCCTTCTGCCATTAAGGAGATTATTAAGACAACTGGCAAAACTTCTATGGAATCTGAAGATTAGATGATAATTATGGATCAGTATTGATTTCCTGATTTTGATAGCTATGTTACAGTTATACAGGAGAAAGTCTTTGTTGGAAATGTACACAATTCAAGGTCTGCATCTTACTCTCAAATGGTTCAAAAAAAAAGCTATTTGTATTGTACGTGCAATTTTTCTTTTTCCTTTTTTTTTTTTCCTTTAAGTGTTGATCCTGTTTTATTATCTGACTAGAAAATCAGACAATCCACCAGTCCAGGTGGTAATGGACGAGCTTAAACTTGCTCTTTATTGCCAGGTCCAGCCCCAGCTTGGCCTTTCTTTTTCTTCCTCTTCATGAGGCCTCCTGGTAAGGAAAAAAGGGGAAAAAGACAAATGTCTTCCTGGGAGGCCTCGCAGGCAATGAAGGATTCTATGTTCACTACCTGCTTACAGACTCTGATATGGTGCTGGCAGATCAGCACTCAGGTGAGGTGGATGGACTCAGCCAAGGCAAGCATGAAAACATCTCCAAAAAACCCTTGACAGTCAGGCTCAGGTAATTCAGTCAGGTAATTCAGCTTTACCTTGCCCTTGTACAGCCCCTGCATCCAGGGGCTGTTGCATCAACACTGCAGCAAAGTGTTGCTTTCAAATAGAGGTGTGCAGCAGCAGCTCTTGGCCAGAGAAAAGCTGACCCTCCAGACTCCATGTGTGTTCAGAGCCCCAGATTCGCTGATTAACTTCACCTCTTGGTTGAAGTGGGATTTAAAGGGTTATCAACAGGTCACATTTTGCTACAGACCCAGCACCAGGCCACTGGCCTGTCAGCTTCCACATTCCTGCCTCTGCTTAAATACAGGCCCCGGTAACTGGGAAAGAGCTGTACTTGTAACTT
The DNA here is from genome assembly GCF_027580195.1 of Bos mutus. Lineage (NCBI taxonomy): Eukaryota > Metazoa > Chordata > Mammalia > Artiodactyla > Bovidae > Bos > Bos mutus. The sequence goes on along the minus strand of NC_091629.1, from coordinate 48,532,506 downwards.
TTCTATCAGTTTAAGTATGTTTCAAAACTTTAAAGATTAATAATACAGGCTAGAGACAGCTCATACATATATAGGGCTGCAAATGTTGAGTTTAAATTTTATTCTGTAGGTAAAGAAGAGTAGGAGAGGTTCCTAGACTAAAGGTTCTTCCCCTACTTCAAAACTTTTTACCTACTAAACTCCCAAGCCACAGAGGACTGGAAATGGATGATCTTCGCCAGAGTGACCACCCAACGACCAGCACCTTCTGTTTGCCAAATTACGAAACTAAGGGAGTAAGAGGCTATTCCTTACTTTCAGACGCTTAAAATCTCTAATTAGAGAGATCTAAACCACCCACCATATCAAGCCAATATTGGTAAACAGCGAGAAAGGGGAAGAAGAAAATGCAGAAGTAGGAAATTAACAAAAAGGATGCAAAGAAATAACTTAAGCATGATCAATCATGAAACCCTTCCTAGAAACCGTGGATTCTGAGCCAAGTTTGAGAAAAGAGGCTATGCTTATCAGAGGAAAGAAGGACATTTTGGAAAGGATAGAAAAGTCATGTGTGGCTGCCAGTCCTGAATCCTTCTGCCTAATAATACCCTTAGATGTGTGTAATATGTGTGAGTATGTGAGTATTAGCACCAATTCATAATAACACACCTTTTCGGTGTGTTTTCTTATCTTTCATCTCAGCTAATCCTTGTAGGAATTTTTTGAATCTGGCAGGACAAGATTTGCTATTCCCATTTTAAAGGTCAGGAAACTGAGGCTCAGAAGGGTTTCATCACTTGCCAAAGGTCATAAAGCAATGGTCAGCACCTCTGCCTGCAGATCCTTGAATAGGCTTTGTGGGGGGGGGTTATTATTATTATTTTTTTAAATATATACACGATCAAGAGAGTGATCTTTTCAAAGTATAACTCTTGATATGTCATATCTCTACTTGAAATTCTTTATTGGCTACCTAACACATGTCACAGCTGCAATTTTACAGCTGTGCATGAACACAAATTTCTGATCCTTCCTCAAAGCTTTTCCTCCCGGTTTCTTCTCCAACTCAACTAATGGAAATTATATTTTTCTAGTACTCAGACCAAAAAAAAAAACAACCTTTATTTCTTGACTCCATTCTCTTATACCCACACATCAAGTTCATCAGTAAATTCTACTGGTTCTCTCTGCCTTCAAAATATTGACAAATTCAAAAAATCTGAGAAACTCCCTGATGCTCTCACTGTTGAGGGCCTGGGTTCAACCCCTGGTCTCAGGGAACTAAGATCCCACAAGCCTCACAGCACAGCAAAAAACAAAAACAAAACTTTCAAATTCTGACCACTTTTCACAGCTTCTACTGTTATCTCCATTATCATATCTTATCTCAATTGCTGCCATGCCCCCTTACTGGTTCCCCTGCTATTGCCCTGTGCCTCCCACCCACTATTCTCAAGGTAGTATGTAGACTATGTGCCATGCTGTGTTAAGTCGCTTCAGTTGTGTCCAACTCTTTGTGACTCTCTGGACCGTAGCCCACCAGGCTCCTCTGTCCGTGGGATTCTCCAGGCAAGAATACTGGAATGAGTTGCCATGCCCTCCTCCAAGGGATCTTCCCAACCCAGGAATAGAACCCACATCTCTTACATCTCCTGCATTGGCAGGTGGGTTCTTTACCACCAGCACCACCTGGGAAGCCCCATGCAGACTATATGTAGTAAATATTCAGTTTTTAAAAATTGTTTAATGAATGGATGAATGAGCACATCCCAGCTAAGAAAAGGATTTTACTTCCTTGAGGTTTGCCCTTTAATGTGTTTAGCCTTATAAATTATCATTATAAATTGTGGTCAACATTTCTTAAGCCAACCCTAAATCATCTAAGTAAACTACTGGCTAAATAAGTGACAGACAGTCAAAGGAGCTAGGTCCATGAAAGGAGAAGCATAGTGTCTATAACAAAGAATGTAAGTGTTCTCTCTAGAACAAGTTCAACTGCTATGTGATCTGGCCAAGTCACTTCCACTCTGAGCCTTAAGTTCCTCATCTGTCAAGTATTGCTGTGAACCATACCCAGGTTCAAAAAAACAAGGGAACAAATTATACACATACAATGCAAATGAGATATAGTTTATTATTAGAACAAACAGAAAAGTCTTAGGCATTATGGGAGACTGCGTGGTAGAGTATGGCTGTCAATGGGTCTAATGTGATTTTAATATGCAAGGTCAGAGCAAAGAATGGTAATAATTCCATGTCCAAGGCATACCATAGGTAGAGTACTTAATAAGTGATACTGGCCAACTAGAGAATGTCTACAGGAAACCAACATGCACGATAGAGTTGTTCCAGAAACTATACTATACAAGGAACTTTAAGATTACCTCATCCATAAAACAAGGGCACTGACTAGATCAGGGTTTCCAAACTGAGTTTTGCAAATCCCCAGAGGTTCCACACACATATCTCACAGGGAACACAATGACAAGGTAAAGAAGCCAACAGAATGTGGCTCTTGTCCTTCAATCTATGTTTCAATCAGATCAGCTCTGCTCTTTCTTGTTTTAGGAATGAGACTTTGGCATAATGATAAAATTAGCTAATATATTGTTTGCCAAACACTAAGTTCTTTATTTGCCAGGAGAAATATCAATAACCTCAGATATGCAGATGATACAACCTTTATGGCAGAAAGCAAAGAGGAACTAAAGAGCTTCTTGATGAAAGAGAAAGAGGAGAGTGAAAAAGCTGGCTTAAAACTCAACATTCAAAAAACTAAGATTATGACATCTGCTCCCATCACTTCATGGCAAGTAGATGGGGAAACAATGGAAGGAATCTTCAAGGCATCTTCTAGATTTAGATTCCTACATTCAGCTTAGCAAAGGGATATAATAACTGCCTTCAAACTGCCTGAAGAGATGTCTCATGGAAAAAAGAATAGGATTATTCATGTGACCCCAGAACATAGGATTAAGACCATGGGAAGAGCATAAGTAGGGATAAAGTTATAGGGAGGGAATATATCTAAGAATTTTGTAACAGAGGTGCCTAACAAGGTGATACATATTGTGTGAACTCTGTGGTTTTGGTAATGTTCCAGAATCAGAATGATCACTATGAGAATTGTTGGGAATGAAGATTCAGGGGCTACAACTCCTGCTTTGTACAGGAAGTGGACCTCAAAGGTCTGGGAGTCTCAAATTCTCATAAAGGTTCAAAGTATTATTATCAAACACTAAGTATCATTACCAGTGACCCAACTCTTTCATACCAAATCCAGGAAAAGGCAGACAACTCTAAGCCTTCTTATTTACTGTTGTAAATGTGAGGCTACCCTAAGGCAAGAACCTGTGCCCCTACCTAACTACCAGCTCTCATCAAAGGCACGAGGCCAGTACTGGGTTCCTCCCCTTCCCCAACTTTCCTCCTTGCTGCCTTGCCACTGCAGTTTCCTAGATTTGTGATAGAAATTCTGAAGATCAGTGACAGAAGTAACTTTAGCAAGTATCCTGTTTACCTCTGTTTATAGTGAGATTGCTGCTGCTGCTGCCAAGTTGCATCAGTCGTGTCCGACTCTGTGCGACCCCATAGATGGCAGCCCAACAGGCTCCTCTGTCCCTGGGATTCTCCAGGCAAGAATACTGGAGTGGGTTGCCATTTCCTTCTCCAATGCATGAAAGTGAAAAGTGAAAGTGAAGTCGCTCAGTCAGATCCGACTCTCAGCGACCCCATGGACTGTAGCCCACCAGGCTCCCCCGTCCATGGGATTCTCCTGGCAAGAGTACTGGAGTGGGTTGTCATTGCCTTCTCCAAGTGAGATTAAGAGGGCTCAAAAAATAGGCATTATCTAAAGTCATTCTCTTCATTAAATATTTACTCAATACACGTGTATAAGAAGTCAGCCCAGACACAAACACAGGTAGTTGACGTGGCTCAGGACACTGTGTCAGGCCTCAAGACAGTCTCCATTTATTACACACTTATTGTTACATATGTTAGTACATATAATAATATATTAATATATAACATATTCTGTTTATTATTATTATACATGTTATTCAGATCCCACCTACTTTCAAAAAGTGACTAATGTCTTGGACAGCATAGCTTAGTTGTTTCATTTTCACCACTTATTACTCTTTAAGGCATCAATGGTCATAAAACTCAGGGAGAAGTAAGAGAAGAAAATTAACAATACACCTTAAACATGAAATACCCCTGCCCTCCTCCACAATCTGCCCATCTGATTCAAGTGGAGAAAGACTGTTCCCAGCATAGTTATTTCCCCACATATCTCCCATTAGTTTAAAGTATTTGTGCTAAAGTGTTCATGCTACCAGGCGAGGGGAGTAGACTCTTCCTCAGCCTCTTCACCCCAAACCTTCTAAAATCCTCCTTTTCTTCACCGTATCAACAGAAGACCAGCCTGCCTACTGAGTCACCAAACAGCCACTACACGGTGCAACAGACCTTCTAAGAACCACTTCCTCTTCAAACACTTGTAGAATCCTGACACATCAGTGCAGGAAGGGGTGTTGCAGAGTATCAGTAGTTCACCTCCCATCACTCTCACAAAGGGAAGGCCCAGAGAGAGGAAGGGAATGGTCTGAGGCCATATTCCTTCTCAATGAATGTTTTTCCTTAGCAAGTACAGTTGACCCTTGAACAACATGGGGGTTAATCTGCTTATAACTTACAGTTGCCTCTCCATATCCTTGATTCCTCCGTATCTGCTGATTCAATCAACCACAGACCATGCAGTACTGTAGAACTTACTGTTGAAAAATATTTGCATTGTAGGTGGACCCATGCAGTTTAAACTCACATTGTTCAAGGGTCAAATGGTATATTTTAATAAGTAAATACACTATTGTGAAACTAGTGAAGATATAGAGGACAAAAAAGTCTGTCCATTCCAATATCACTGAAATGAACTCCAGGACACAGACCTAGATAATGAATAGAGTCCCTGGACATGAATGCTAAGACAACACACTTTAGAGCTGTAGTTTTCCATGTCACCTTGACAGTCAGTCTTCTCCTTGTCAGACCATGGGCTCATCTCCTCTTTTCAACCATCCCCATCTCCTCAAGTACACACACTCACTCATACCCCACCAGGATCTGGAGAGCTCTAAATAGCATACTTTCGAATTCATATTCGGGAACATAAAGGGATCCTGAAAGCAGAGCCTCTGCCCTGAGATCACTCTTAAAGACACCTGCTTCTCAGAAGTTTCTAAGGAAGCATTGAAAAATAGCCAGAGCCTGTGGAAAGAGACTTCAGTTGAGACTGAGGTAGGAGATGGTTCAGAGACAATGATAGCCAGAGGCAATCCAAAGCAAAAAGTAGAAGGAATGGACTAAACCAAATTCTGGGGGCTTGAGAGATTGGGGTCCTCTCCTGGAATAACCTAGAGACTGAGCAGCTTGTATAAATCACCTGAAAAACAATCACCAACCACTCTTTCTACCCTCTCCTCAGAAACCCTTTACTTAATCCTCCAATTTCTCATTGTTTGCCATTATCCCTTTAACTAGTCAGGCCTCACTCCCAAAGCTACCTCTAATGTCCCTCACTGACTATCTCTCTGTGAATGACTGTTCTAATAACTTTGTCACTGATTTCTTTCACATACATATACACATAAATCCCCACCAACACCCCTACCTGTCATGGTAGGGGGAAGAAAGTATAAGAGAGGTTGAAACCATAGTCTTGTCTAGAGGGTAAATTTAGCTTTTGGATCAGATGACCATGTGCCTTTGAAAAAGGTAAAGTGCTATAAAGACTGAGGGAACAATTGACTCTTCTCTCACTTTCTTTGCCTGTCTCTCCTACATCTACACAACCAGTTACCTATATTGGTTTCTCTCCTCTAAATTTCTGTATAATTTTATTGTTCAATTCCATTCCCACAACCAATATCCCAGTTTAGGCATCTCTACCTTGAATAACAAAACTCTCAGCTCTCTGCCTTTATATTCTCACTTCCATATGAATCCAGATTAATCTTCTTGAGCCCAGCTGTGACATCACTCCCCTGCATAAAATCTTTTCAGAGGTGTCCAAAAATGGTCAAGATGTCCTAGTCCTGGACCTCACCACTGTTGAATACAATCTTGATTCCCTTTTCTTTCACACCTTACATCCAATTCAAGTCAGCAAATTCCATGGGCTCTTCACTCAAAATAGATCCAGATTTTGACCATTTCTAAGCACCTTCTGGAAGAAGCACAAGCTGGAATCAAGATTTCCAGGAGAAATATCAATAACCTCAGATATTCAGATGACACCACCCTTATGGCAGAAAGGAACTAAGAAGCCTCTTGATGAAAGTGAAAGAGGAGAGTGAAAAGGTTGATTTAAAACTCAACATTCAGAAAACGAAGATCATGGCATCTGGTCCCATCACTTCATGGGAAATAGATGGGGAAACAGTGGAGACAGTGTCAGACTTTATTTTTGGGGGCTCCAAAATCACTGCATATGGTGATTGCAGCCATGAAATTAAAAGACGCTTACTCCTTGGAAGGAAAGTTATGACCAACCTAGATAGCATATTCAAAAGCAGAGACATTACTTTGCCAACAAAGGTCCGTCTAGTCCGTCTAGTCAAAGCTATGGTTTTTCCAGTGGTTATGCATGGATGTGAGAGTTGGACTGTGAAGAAAGCTGAGAGCTAAAGAATTGATGCTTTTGAACTGTGGTGTTGGAGAAGACTGTTGGGAGTCCCTTGGACTGCAAGGAGATCCAACCAGTCCATTCTGAAGGAGATCAGCCCTGGGTGTTCTTTGGAAGGAATGATGCTAAAGCTGAAATTCCAGTACTTTGGCCACTTCATGTGAAGAGTTGACTCATTGGAAAAGACTCTGATGCTGAGAAGGATTGGGGGCAGGAGGAGAAGAGGACGACAGAGGATGAGATGGCTGGATGGCATTACCGACTCGATGGACGTGAGTCTGAGTGAACTCCGGGAGTTGGTGATGGACAGGGAGGCCTGGCGTGCTGCGATTCATGGGGTCACAAAGAGTCGGACACAACTGAGCGACTGAACTGAACTGAAGCACCTTCAATCACTATCATTGTTCACATGGATTTCTATAATAGCCTCATAAGTCTCCATGCTTCTAATCTTGCCCTTCAACGGTCTATTCTCAACATAAAGACAGGTTCTAAACATAAGTCAAATCACTGTCACTTCTACGCTCAAGATTTTCCAGTGGTTCCCCATTTCACTGTGGAAAAAAAAAAAACCCAAATCTTTCAATCTATACAATCTAGTGTCCTGCTGACCTCATTCCGTATCACTCTGTTTTTCTAACTAATACTGCTTCAGCTACGCTAAGTTCCTAGCTAGTATTCAAACACACTAGGTAGCAAAACACTCCTGTCCCAGGGCCTCTACACTTACTCTTCCATGTACCTGGAATAGTTTCCTTTCCCAACCAACTATATGCATGACATTCTGCATTTCCTTCATATTGCGTCTCAAATGTCACCTTGATCAGAGAGGGCCGCCAATATCAATCCCCATTTTTCACTGTCATTCCTTTTTCCTTAAACTGCTTTGTATTTTTCTACAGCACTTATCACTACCTGTCTTATATTTATTGATTTGTTTGTCTGTCTCCTTAAGCTGGAATATAACCTCCAAGAGGGTAGAGAGTTTGTTTGTTTGTTCAGAATACTGCCTGGTACATAGTAAGTCCTTAATAAGTATTTATTGAATAAATTGATCCCTGCATAAACCCTTTACATCTGTAAGGACAGTTGGCCTAGATGGATTCTAATAAAACAATCACTTCAAATTCTAAAAATACTATTCTTCCATGAATATTTACCATGTGTCAAGTCAAAAGTTAAAAGGCAAATTCTTCTTAATAGTGTTCTATCTTGGCTAACTGAAGCACTTTGTTAGTGGCTTACTTCAGTTTGTATATAAGATCTGCCCTAAATGTGATTTTCTAATGCCACTGTGCTGTTGCTGTTCAGTTCTAAGTTGTGTCCAACTCTCTGTGACCTCTTGGACTGCAGCACTCCAGATTTCCCTGTCCTTCACTATTTCCAGGAGTTTGCTCAGAAAAAAGAAAAGAAAGCCACTTGAGTTATCTAAATGTCTAGGCTGAAAAGAAAGTCATACTATCGCTCCATAAGAAGTGTATCAACTGGAGCAAATCACTGAAAAGATGTCACTTTAAAAACATTAATAAAAATTAGAGCAGAAAGAAGGTAGGCTCTAGGACCAAGGGGAAAAAGAGAACTTCACAGAATAAATTATATGATAGTTTGAAAAATATTGAGTATATGATAAAGGCAAATAGTATAAGAAAATTTTAGGCGATTTTTAACTTCTTTGAAAACAAAAATCTTTATATAAAAGGAAATACAATCATATATTATTCTAAAATAAGCATTGATTTTAAATTAACTAAAAAATAGAGGTATAATTATGTTGAGATTAAGAGAAAGAAGTTGGAGTAGTATATAAGAACTGAATTCTCATTTATCATAAAAGGAAGTCAATGCTTTCTTCAAAAACAAAAGAAATTGCAGTGTAAGCATATTATTTTAAAATATAGAGGTAAAAAAGGGAAGTAAACAAATATCTGGGATATTTGCACTTTACTTTCTTTTAACAAATGTGATTTATTTGTAGATTGAGACTTGAATAATAATGGCCCATGTGGTACTTGTCTCCCATTCTTCTTACCCCTGTACCATAACACTCAGGGCTGAGTACTCAATATCTTTAAAATTCTTATTGGTTGACTGACCAATGTAAAAATGGAGTGAAAATGTCTTGTTACAGAGTTACAGAATTTTGCATGAGAAGTAAATGTAGAGATTATACATCAAGTGCTTCATAAATCAGTGTTCCATGGAATACTGCTTCTTGTGATGTTAATCGCATGCTATAAAAAATGTTTGGGGCTCAAATAAACTTTAGAAATCCCATGTTAAAATGAATCAGGTATCTTTACTGTAGGACTTTTTGGAGCCTTTACTGTATCAATACACAATGAAAATCCTGGAAACGTAATTTATTATACAGTGCTTCTCAGTCTGTTTTTTTTTCATGAATCAAGAAGCTTCTGCTCGGAAAAAAAAAAAAAAAAGTTCCTGCTAATATGTCTAGTAATTAGTGGTTTCAAAAGCATTCTTGGGAAAACACTGATCTAATCTACTCCTTTCATTTTACATATGTGGAAAGACAGGCTCTGTTCAAGTACAGATGGTAGGGAAACTAGAAAGAAGGGCCTCAAGGATTCTGCAGCAATATCCATTGAATAAACAATTCTGGCTTGTGCCTTTCCAGTCTTTCATCATGCACTTGATTTCAAACCAGGGAACAAATTCAGACAAAGTATCTCCTATCCAGATCTTTAAAGGTTTTCTGATCTCTGAGGAACCTAGGAGATGGGCCCAAGTGTCAGCTGGAGCTCAAGCATAAAGTCTCATGGCAGGAGCTAAACAAAGTCTCAACAGGCATAATGGACTGTGAATTTCAGTGGCAAAGTGACCCCAACCTGAGCAATGGTAATGTGGTAACAGACCACTCACATTTGTACAGTGTTTCCCAATAAATAAATAAATACTTTTACAAAATCATATTTGATTCTCCTAACAATCCAGTTATAGGGCAAGGGTGGGATTTAATATTACCCCCATTTTATGGACAAGGAAATTGACTCTCAGAGAGTTAAATGCCTTGCCTATGGTTACATGGCAAGTGGATGGCAGAGTTAAAGTGAGAAACTGAATTTCCTATCTCTCAGGTGAGGGTTTTTCTTAATATATCACACAAACTGGGCAACGTTTTACTGACTACAAATTTAACGCATCCGTGAAATACCAATATGCTCCTACTGGCTGATTTAAAAAAGAAACAGATTAATTCTCAAAGTGCTTATGATTGGTGGCAGAAACACCCCAATAACTGGAACTTCAAGGTCCTATTTCAGGTTCAGTTTAGTAACATCTCCTCTAAGCTATGTTGCTAGGAAGAGGGGGTTTTAGTTTCAGTGGAGGAGTCAGCATGGCTGAGTGTTAAAAACAAGGAATCAGACAGACTTGGGTTTGAACCCTGGCTCCACCAGTTACTCACTCTATGAGCTTATTCACTATGAAGCAGAGATGCATGCTTCATTTCTTCAGCTATAAAATTGGGCTAAGAATACCTAATTTGCAAAGCTGTTGAGAGGCTAGTATAAGAAATTAGAAGGATAGTATAATGTCATGGTTAAGAGTAAAACTCTGGAACTGTGCTACCAGGATGTGAATATCAGTCCTTCTTACTAGCTGTATAACTTCAAATAAGTCATCTATTTACATCTCAGAATTTCATTTTCACATATGTAAAACGAGGAAAATAAATAATATATTTTTAGTTGTTGTGAGCATCAAATAGGATAATATGTGTGAAGCACTTGAGCACAGTATCTGGCATATAGCTCAATCAAAGGTAATGATGATAACAGTGGTGGTGGCAGCGAAAAATCCACAATCCACTTTTCTCCCAAAGCAAGAATAAGAAAACAACATAGTCCTTTTCACTTCCATTTACCCCCTCACATTGTTCTTTCCAACTACAAGTTGAAAACACTAGACTAGAAGTCAGGACACTTGATTTTGAATGTCAGTTCTGTCACATACTAGTTACATGATTTTAGGGAAGTCATTTAACTTGAGGTATTTTTCCTCACCTGAGACATTAAGTTAATGATACTTTGCTTATTCTTCTGGGTTGTTGTAAGCATCAAATGCATGGATTTTTAAGGTACTTTGTGAACTATAAAATGCTATATAAATGTCAGGGTGACTTTTTATCTGCCACAGGCTATAAGATAGGTGTTTTTACCAGTAAAAAGCAACTTTATCGCCAAGTTTTTTCTCATGGACAATTCGATCCAGTACGTTGTAGCAGATGTTGGTAGTTGCTCCTTTCATCCATTCAATGAAGATTTTCCCTTTAGTCACATCAAAGTTGTACTGAAGGAATGGACCAGGACATGGGGTCTTCCAGTAAAATTCCTTGGCAATGTCTCCCCAAAACTCTACAACAGAAAAGGAAGCCCAGACATCATTTAGCTTCTGAGGCACACTTATCCTCAGATGGCTTACCATTCTATGCATAGCACCAAATCACAATTTCTCTGCCCTGTACTCTAGAACCTATCACCTGGGTCCCTCTTCTACCTCTCAAATCTTAACACCCACCACACTCTTAAACCATCTTTACTCCCATGGGCTGAATCTTGACTCAAGTTTCTTCCCTCCCTTCTCAAAATATCCACTCCATTTTTCACCATCTATTCAAACTGCAACCAGTGCCTATCACAATGCCTAGTACATTGTAGTTAATCAGTAACTTTTCTAATGAATTAATTAATGAAAGGAAGAGATCTTTTACCCACAGAGCCTCCCATGACAAGGAAAAATTTGTTCATTCACTCTCAGCAATTACTTAATGAGCATCTCTTTCTCCTACTACTATTTGCCCAAGTGTTACTTGCTAAGTACCAGATGTGGCTTTTAAACTCTTTAAATGCATTATCTCATTTAGTTCTTACCACAACCGTAGGAGGTAGGGTTTTTCATTCTTATTTTATTGGTTTGAAAATCAAGGCTCAGAGAGGCTAAATAATTTGCCCAAGGTGGGTCAGTGGGTAAAGAATCTGCCTGAAAAGCACAAGACCCAAGTTCAATCCCTGAATCAGGAAGATCCCATGGAGGAGGGCATGGCAACCCACTCCTGTATTCTTGACTGGGGAATCCCATGGAGAGAGGAACCTGGCGGACTACAATCTATGAGGTTGCAAAGAGTCGGACATGACTTAGTGATATCTACTTATACATATACTAAGTCAAGATTTGAACTGCCCTGAGGAAGACATTGTTGCTAAAGTCTGAAAGATGAATACGAGTTTTTCTCCACTCTCCCACCAGGAAAAACATTACTATGGGACAGAAAAGAACCATGGGTATACGTTAAGAGGAACTCCCTCAAGCTGAAGCACTGAGAATAAGAGAAAGAATAGCAGAAATTAAGGCATAAACTGGGCAGATAACATGCAATCCTTCTAAGCATAGAGAATTTGAGCCTAAGAGCGACAGGCTTCCTTGATGGCTCAGATGGTGAATAATCTGCCTGCAATGCAGGAGACCTGGGTTTGATCCCTGGGTCAGGAATATCCTCTGGAGAAGGAAACAGCAACCTGTTCCAGTATTCTTGCCTGGAAAATCCCATGGACAGAGCAGTCTGGCAGGCTACAGCTCATGGCATTACAAAGAGTCGGACATGACTGAGCAACTAACAGTTTCTGTTTCTAAGAGCAATGGAAAGTCATTGTACAGTTTTAACCAGAGAAGACTTACAATATTGAAACATTTGCCTGGTTACTCTGGAGAAAAGGTACTCAACAGGTTAAACATGCTGTTGCAGAACACCTAGGATAGTCTAAGTACTGGATCACAAGCTAGAGGAGAGAGAGAGACACTCAGAACCATAACAATGGAAGGAAATTTAGAGGTTATCGGCCTCTCATTTTACTGATATCAAGAAATCAAATTTATAGAAGTAAAGTGACTTGTTCAAGTTGGATGATTTAGTTTATACAGTCTGATTATAGAGATAATGATGTTGACCAGGGCCCCGTGGGACTCCTGGGCACAGAGGCCTGTTTGTCCCCCATTTCTTATAGGCAAGAATCCAGCCTCCATGACCTCTCAGTTCCAAAAGGCATCATAGTTGCTCATCAAAGGAGGAACAGCAGTAAAACAGCAAGATTAAAGGACCAGAGAGGCTCATCAAGGTTAGGACACTGGACCACCTAAGACCCTCCACACATCCAATCTTGTCAGGAACCCCACCCTTTTGAACTTTGCAGAAGAAAGAATACAAGACTGTTATTACCTTGATCCTTATCACATACTCCTGCCTGACTATATAACCTTTCCCTTCTCACCAGGGAGGAGGCATAGTTCTTGAGGCACTAGCCTACTGTGTTCCCCCTCTGCCTGGCAAAGTAATAAAGCTATTCTTTCCTTCTCCTCCATAACTCTGTCTCCGTATTTCTGTTTGGCATTGGTACACAGAGAGACAAGATTTTGGCAACAATGAGACTAAAACATAAAATATTTTTGAGTATACAAGACAGAATATACTGAAAGCTAAATCACATGGTATACATCTTGCCACCAGATTCCCTGGTGGCTCAGGCAGTAAAGAGTCTGCCTACAATGCAGGAAACCTGGGTTCGATCCCTGGGTCGGGAAGATTCCCCTGGAGAAGGAATTGGCAACCCACTCCAGTATTCTTGCCTGGAAAGTCCAATGGATGGAGGAGCCCAGCAGGCTATAGTCCATTGGGTCACAAAGAGTCAGACACGACTGAGTGACTTCACTTTCTTTTCTTTCTATACAACTTGCAATGAATTAAAGAAATCCAAATCAAATCAACCCCAAGGTGCCATTATATGCCTCTGAGACCAGCAAAGACTAAGAAAATATTGAACTCAATGCCCAAGTGACCCTAGAAAACCGATCTGTTATATGATAACAGCATTGTAAGAAATTAGCACAATGTTACTGAACAGCAGGGCAATGCATGACAAGAGTCATAAAATGTTTTATATTCTTTCAACTGCTAACTTTGGGGAAACACACCCTAAGAAAATAATACCACAGGGGAAAAAAGTGATTACTCAAGAGATGTTTATACTAACACCATTTATAGCAGTAAAACTAGAAACGACCCTAACGCTCAACAATGAAAAAATCGATGAAAACTAAAGAGATGAAATCTCTTTAATGGTAGTGATACAATAGGGTACTAAATGGCCATTAATGAGAGAACAAATGGGAACTGGCATTTTAATGAATGCCATTAATGTCCAAGGATTGAGCTAATCTCATTTAATTTTTATATGGCCCTCTGATGATCTTGATTTTAATACATGAGAAAACTGAAGCTCAGGACACATAGGAAACTCTCCCAAGAATCACACAGCTAGTAACCTGAATAAAAAATAAGATCTAACTCTAAGTTCCATGTTGTTATAACTACATTTAATATGTGTATACTCAAAAAAATACATTTTAAGTGACAGTAGTAGGCACAGATTATGTAAAACCATATATGAACCACATTTATGTCCATCAACAAGAAGTGAAGAAATCTGAGTTTTATAATCACTTAGTTTTGTTTTGTTTTCTGGCCCGCCAGGCCACAGGCAGTGTGGTTCCATGACCAGGGATCGAACTCATGCCCCCTACAGTGGAAGCGTGGAATCTTAACCACTGGAATATCAGGGAAATACATAATCATTTAGTTCTTGCTTTTATTTTTTTTATGGTGGAGCTGTTGAATTCTGGATGGTTCTTCGGCACATGTTCTAAGTACTGAAGTTTAGAAAAGATAATAATGGACTGGCATGATCAGGAAATGCTCTGTGGAACTGGTGAAGTTTGATTAGGTAGAGAGGAACAGAAGGGAATGGGCAAAGCCATAGTGATGGGAAAGGGACTTTTGTGTATACAGCATATCAACAAGAATGGTCTGTTGTAGAATGAGGGGCATGTGGTAGGGAGTATCAGAAGATAAGAATAGAAAGGTGGGGTAGGCTAGTTATCCAGAGATTCTGAAAGAAAGGCAGAATTTTCACTTTAAACTGTAGGAAATAGGGAACTATTGAAAGTTTTTGAAGTGACATATGAAAGCACTATTTCCATATCAGTCCAATAGTGTTTAGATAATTCTAAATATACCAGAAATATGGAGATGAGTGAGACTAGGGGAGAGAGAACCAATTAGAAGGCTGCTCCCTTGAATTAAATGGGTCTATGGAAATGGAAGAAAAGATAACCTAAGAGATATTTGGAAAGAGTATTTGATAGAATTTCATAACAGGCAGACTGTGGATCAGGGAAGAGGCCTAGCATAGCTACTGGGAGTATAGATTCTGCAGTCAAAACTATGTTGGTTCAAATCTCAGCTCCACCGCTAAGTACCTCTGTGACATTGTTCAATTTAGTTAACCTCTCTAAGTGTCAGTTTCCTTTTCTGAAAAATGGGGATAATAGTCTCTACATCAAACAAACAGAATTTGTGCCCAGCAAGCAGTTAGCAACATATAAATAAATAAGATATACAGATAGATAAGATTTGGGATAGTGCCACTGGCAGGGATTAGAACATTAGGAAGAAGAGCAGATTTGGAAGGGAAAATTGGTAAATCTGACTCACAGTAATGTTAAATACGGTATAACATCATGATATGTGAATAAAATGCTCTACAGGCCTATGCAATTTGAGACTAGAGCATAAGTGAGATCCTGGATACAAAGCTAAGTATACACAAAAAGAGTTACTGTGACAGTAACAGCTCATCATTGGGGAGAAGGTATTTGCAAATCATATATCGGATAAAGGGTTAGCATTCAAAATACATAAAGAACGCATACAACTCAACAACAAAATAACAAGTAACCCAATTAAAAAGTGATCAGAGGTGCTGAATAGACATTTTTCCAAAGACATACTGATAGCCAACAGATACATGAAAAGATGTTCAGTACTACTTGTTATTAGGAAAATGCAAGTCAAAGCCACAATGGTATATCACCTCACACATGTCTGAATGGCTATTATCAAAAAGGCAAGAAACAAGTGTTGAAAAAGATGTGAAGAGATGGAGCCTTCATACATTTTTGTTGGGAATGCATACTGTTGCAGCCACTTTGGAGTATAGCAATTTCTCAAAAAATTAAGAACAGGACTATTAGATGATCCAGCAATTCCACTTCTGAGTATTTTTCTCAAGAAAACAGAAACACTATTTTGAAAAGATATATGCACTCCTATGTTTATTATGTTTACAGTGAATAGCCAAGACATGGAAGTAACCTAAGTGTCCACTGATAAATGAATGATAAAGAAGATGTGATATATAGAGATATGTATTTACCTATATAGATATACGGAGAAGGCAATGGCACCCCACTCCAGTACTCTTGCCTGGAAAATCCCATGGACGGAGGAGCCTGGTAGGCTCCAAGTCCATGGGGTTGCTAGGAGTCGGACACGACTGAGCAACTTCACTTTCACTTTTCTGCATTGGAGAAGGAAATGGCAACCCACTCCAGTGTTCTTGCCTGGAGAATCCCAGGGACCGGGGAGCCTGGTGGGCTGCCATCTATGGGGTCGCACAGAGTCGGACACAACTGAAGTGACTTAGCAGCAGCAGCATATAGATATACAAATATTAAAGTCAAAAAAGTGTCAGTCTCCAAGTCTCCAACTCTCTGTGACCCTATGGACTGTAGTCCACCAAACTCTTCTGTCCAAAGGATTCTACAGGCAGGAATACTGGAGTGGGTTGACATTTCCTTCTCCAGAGGATCTTCCTGACCTGGATATTGAACCTGGGTCTCCTGCATTGCAGGCAGATTCTTTATTGTCTGAGCCATCAGGGAAGTAATATGAATATTACTCAACCATAAAAAGAATGAAAACTTACAATTTCAGACAGAGTCAAAGACAAATACCATATGCTTTCACTCATATGTGCAATGTAAAAAACAAAATAAATGAACAACCAAACTAAACAAAACAAACACACATACAGAGAACAGATTACTGGTTACCAGAGGTGAAGTGGGGAGGGTAAAATGAGTAAAGAGGGTAACTGTATGGTGATGGGTGGAAACTAAATTTTTGGTGGTGATCACACCATAGAGTACACAGAAGTAGAAATACAATATTGTATACAGGGAGCTTAAATAATGTTACCTTAATTTAAAAAAATGAAAACATGGGAAACATGAACTCATGACAGGAAAAAATATAGAGAGGGAAGAGAAGTGAAAAGAGGCCTGAGGTAGGAGGGGAGGGATAAATTAGAAGTTTGGGGTTAACACATACACAGTACTGGGCTTCCCAGGTAGCTCTAGTGGTAAAGAACACGCCTGCCAATACAGTAGATGCAAGAGATGCAGCTTCAATCCTTGGGTCAGGAAGATCTCCTGCAGGAGGAAATGGCAACCCATTCCAGTATTCTGGAATATCCCATGGACAGAGGAACCTGGCAGGCTATAGTCCATAGGGTCACAGAGTCAGACACAACTGAAGCAACTTAGCACATGCACACACACACACACACACACACACACACACACACTAATATATATAAAATAGATAACCAACAAGAACCTACTGTATAGCACAGGGGACTATACTCTGTTTTGTAATAACCTATAAGGGAAAAGAGTCTGAATATGGACATGCTGCTGCTAAGTCACTTCAGTCGTGTCCAACTCTGTGTGACCCCATAGACGGCAGCCCACCAGGCTCCGCTGTCCCTGGGATTCTCCAGGCAAGAACACTGGAGTGGGTTGCCATTTCCTTCTCCAATGCATGAAAGTGAAAAGTGAAAGTGAAGTTGCTCAGTCGTGTCTGACTCCTAGCGACTCCATGGACTGCAGCCCTCCAGGCTCCTCCATCCATGGGATTTTCCAGGCAAGAGTACTGGAATGGGGTGCCATTGCCTTCTCCAGAATATGGACATATGTGTAAATAATTGAACTACTTTGAACTGTATACCTGAAACAAACACATTATAAATCAACTATACTTCAATTTTAAAAAGAAAGAAAGAAAAAGAAACAAGCTGGGGTTATCTAATCTGAAAGTGAACTCTGATTAGGAAGTGAGTCTATAGATAAGATCACCTCTCTAAGAGCCAACTAGGAAGTCTCCATTGGAAAGATGAAGATATGATGATATTGCTTTAGAGCCAGTATATGAATTGGCCTTTATATTTTATTCCTAGAGAATCCCAACAAAAATTCAGTGCTATCCCAAGAAGTCAGAATCCTAGGATAGTTGGTGGATACAGGTGTGTGTTGTATTTTATGAAACTTCCACGTGATTGTGTTTTTATTTAAAGATATTGGCTCATTTCCCTATTAAAGGAAGCCTACTATGAAATCTTTTTGAAGAGTAGGAACTTGACAAGGAAAGAATTACCAGCCACAAGAGTCAACTAAAAGATTAAGTGTAATATTTGTCTAAGGGGTGGTCTACATAGACAAATTTAGTCAACAAATATCTATAAGAACACCTAAAAAAAAAACGAGGTCTGAGCACTAAAACTTGGACATTGCCTGCAGCAATCAACGGCTCTACACCTGATTTAATCTTATCTTGCTTACTCAATAGTGGCTTCATCCACATTGCTCTTATGGTTATCAAACTAACCACTATTTAGTGAACGCTGCTGTGCATCAGGCACTCTATAATGCACACTTCACTTACTACTCATTTTAGCCCTCAAACAAATCTTCGAGGCAGGTCTTATTACCTCTATTTTATAGGTAAAGAAAAGGAATTTCAGACAGGTTTTAAAATCTCAAGACCAAAGAGCAAATGAGTGGCAGAGCCAAGATCAAATCCAGATTGTTCATGCATGTCCCACTGCCAGCATCATGCCGCCTCCCAATTCAGCTACATCCCCTTACCCAGCTTGAGTCTCAAAGACATGGCACTACCTATCAGAATTACGGAGTTATTACAATCCCAGCCCTAATTTTTTTATTTTAAAGACAATATTTTAGTGACTTGTTCAGTTTTACATGGTAGTTTCCATCGGGATTTCTGAAATACTAAAAATAGATCTCCATTACTAACTTGGGGATGCCAGGATGGGACTCGAGTGCCCCTCAGCAGTGGAGACTAACTCACAGGCGAAAGTTGTCAGGAGGCACGGGCTGAGCTGGGCTGAAAAGCGGTAAAGAAAGTTCTCTTCGTGGCCCGCCTCCCTTCAAGGCGCTCCTGGCCCCTAAGAACCCGACTCTTCGTATGAGAAACTCTTTTCAGGACATTTTCTCTCTTTCAGACGTTCACAGAACCTGCGAACCCCCAAGTCGCAAACGAACCCCCCAACTCCTAGGAGACGCTCATTTCCTACAGAACGACATTTCCTCCTTCGCCTCAGAGAACCCCCTCCTCCCAGAACCCCTTTTCCATCTCCTTAAAGAACCGCTATTCTTCCATCACATAACCTTTATCTCCTTACCGACTCCCCAATTTCCCAAGGGAACCTCCATCTCCTCACGGAACTTCCATTTCCCGACGGAACACCCCCAATTCCTCCCTCTCCTGTGAACCCCCACTTCTCTCCTAGCTGACGTCCCTCAGGCCCGCCCGGGCCCTGCCTCACCTCTCGGCTCCTCCAAGGAGCGCCGGTGCAGCTCGCGGTAGCGCTGCAGCGAGGGGACGTGCGCCGAACGGCTGACCTCGGGCGGCGGAGACCAGCTCCGTGTCGGGCTCCGGGCTCCAGCTTCCTCCCGGGCCCCGCTCCCGCTGCCGCTCCGGCTCCGCTCTTCGGGAAGTCCCATCACCTCAAGTTCCGAACAGAGTAGCCGCCTTGGCCGTAGCAGCCGGCGCCCAGGCGCGGAAAACAGGCCGACCGTGGGGCGGGGCCTGAAGAGGGGGCGGGGCCTGGTGGCGGGGGCGGGGCTTAGGCAGGTGCAAGGGGGAGAGGCCCAGAGGGGCGGAGCCGTGCCTGGTGGTGTTGGGACCAGGGCTAGCAAAGAAACCCATTGGCCAAAGTTGAGCATTGCTTGGGGCATGGGGCGGAGCTTACTTGCGGAAGGGGTGGAGCCTCAGCGGGAAAGCAAAGGGGGAGGGGCCAGGCGTGACAGGCGAGAGGGTGGGCCCGTGGAGTGACCGGGAGTGGCGAGGCTGGATGTGACAGGAGAGGAGGCAGGACCATGGAGTGACCAGGGTGGGGTGGGGTCTTGGAGTTACAGATGCAGAGTTGAGTTAGGGCGGGGCATGAGCAGGAAAGAGCTGGGCTAACGAACGAACGGAGTTTGGTCAGGCCCATCGAGGAGCCGCCCCGCGATCTGATTGCACAAGCCTGTCACCCCACCGAGTGGAATAGCCAGGTGGAGTAGGGTCCTTTCCGGGTGACACACTTTCGCTCTGGGAACTAACCCCCACCCTGAGGAAACTCATATTTTCTTCCACTCTTGAGGAGAGTTCTTTACTTTCCCTGCCTCCACAAATTTCCATCCAGACCTAAAATGCAAAGATTCATTAAATTAAGACTAGGAGGCGCCTCAAGTCTTTGCTAACAAACCCATTTCATTGCATAAATTGTAGACTCAGGGAAAGGGAGGACTTTGTACAAAGTCCCAGAAAAAAGGACTGTAACTTGGGCCAAACCTAGGTCTCCTGCCTCCAGAAGTTTTTACCACCTTATCTGGCTGAAGCTAAGTCTTGTGAAATAAAGTCTAGGCAAATAGAAGGAATCAATCACACCCTTGTTTCCTTCCCAGTCTCTTACTTCATCAAGAGACACCTGGGCTCAAATACCTCCAGCTTCCCTCTATCCCTTCCACTCCAGAAAGGAGGGACCAGCCAGGACCCTCCATCTCTGTACTCACCACCAAGAAGGGCCCACTCCCACCCATCCATTTACAGAACAGCCATCAAGTCAGGAAGGATCCTCAAGTACTTAAATCCAAGAGTGATTCTGAGGCCCGGAAGCAGGCAGCCCCCACTTCCTGAAGCCTACGCAGAACCCCATCTGGCCCAGCCTCCCTTCCCACCTGCTCTCTTGTTCTTTGTCCAACTAATCTCATGCCCAGCACATCCTAAATTCAGTTCAGTTCAGTTCAGTTCAGTCGCTCAGTCATGTCCAACTCTTTGCAAACCCTTGGACTACAGTATGCCAGACCTCCCTGTCCACCACCAACTCCTGGAGCTTGCTCAAACTCATGTTCACTGAGTCGGTGATGCCATCCAACCATCTCATCCTCTGTCGTCCCCTTCTCCTCCTGCCTTCAGTCTTTCCCAGCATCAGGGTCTTTTCTAAGGAGTAAGTTCTTTGCAACAGGTGGCCAAAGTATTGGAGTTTCAACTTCAGCATCAGTCCTTCCAATGAATATTCAGAACTGATTTCCTTTAGGATTGACTGGTTTGACCTCCTTGTGGTCCAAGGGACTCTCAAGAGTCTTCTCCAACACTACAGTTGAAAAGCATCAATCCTTCGGTGTTCAGTTTTCTTTATGGTCCAACTCTCACATCCATACATGACTCCTGGAAAAGTCATAGCTTTGACTAGATGGACCTTTGTCGGCAAAGTGATGTCTCTGCTTTTTAATATGCTGTCTTGGTTGGTCATAGTTTTTCTTCCAAGGAGCAAGCGTCTTTTAATTTCATGGCAGCAGTCACCATCTGCAGTGATTTTGGAGCCCAAGAAAATAAAGTCTATCACTTTTTCCATTGTTTCCCCATCTATTTGCCATGAAGTGATGGCAAATAGTTCTAGTCCAAAGGCACACGGTCCTAGTATAAACGGTCCTCTTCCAGTCCCACACACAAAATTCTGGGCAGCCCTCTACCTCTTGCTCTTCCCAGCTCTTCTCTTAAGCTCCAGAGTGGTTTCCCAACACACTGCTGCCCTCTCCTGTCTACAGGTGGTATGGCAGATGCTGTACCCCAAAGGGATTTCACAGGGTTAAAGTCATCTCTAAGCCTGGAGCCTGAGGTTGGGGGAGGAGGGGATATGTGGCCAGGGGCTTAACCAGCCTCCTCCCTCTGCCAGGGATTGTGGAAAGGAGAGACCATGAGAAAAAGCAGATATTCTCTTCATGTCCAGGGAAGGGTAACGAAAATATGATTCTCATCTGTCTGTGAGTACTGGAAGACAGGCAGATAGACTGTTAAATGGAAATTTGGACAAAAGGCCTAATAATAAAGGGAACCAACATCCCGTCCTTGGAGACGGGGTAGTAGAGCAAGCTCTGGTGTAGTTGGAATTTGTCGGAGTGGCAAGTGTTTGGATCATGTTGGACAAGATGAGAATCCACGAGATTAAGGAAATGATGATAAAGACTATGGCATTTACTGTGTTAAGTAGGTGTGAAGCCCTATTCTAAAAACTTTCCATATGTAATTTAATCTTCACAACCAGAGATGGATGCTATTATTCTCTCCATTTTACAGATGAAGAAACCCATACTGAACTCAATTAGGTATTTTGCCCAAGATTACAGTTTGTAAGCTGTCACAGACAGAATAGAAGAACCCATAGACTCATTCCCTACCCTTTCCCACCCCAGCCCATTCCTGCCGTATCATTACCACCACCATTTCTTCTTTCTCCAAGTGTCCTTTCCAGAACCACATAAAAAACTCTTTAAATAATGGTAACCACGCAGGTTCCAGAGATTCCATTCCAGCCAACTAAATCATGATTGCTAGAATGCCATCTAGAGACCCGCTTTTAAAATCCTAACATGAGCTCAATACTTGCTAATAGGTCTGGGTTCCAAGAAGGGATTGTGATTGAAAGAGGAGTTGGCGAAATGTTGAGGAGGGTGGTCCAGGGAAGGATCCGACGACCCAGAAGAGACGTCCGAGGAGCGGTCTCAAAAAGAAGCAGGTTGTGGCTGAAGTAGGAGGCTGGAGCTGGGGGCGGAGGTGGTGATGAAGGCGGAGTCTGAAGTCGAAAGAGGGTTCTGGGGTCGGAGGAAGTATGAGATAGAAGATAAGGATCTTGGAGTCCAAGAAGGGGTCTGAGGTTCGAGGAGTTTGGCATTAGAGACAGCATCTGGGGTCGACGAGAGGTTTGCGGTCAGTGAACTGGACTGCGAGCCGATGAGGGAGCCTGGAGTCTGAGGAGGTTTCTAGCTCAAACTGGAAGGAGGAAGAGGTTTGGTCCCTGGGCTGCGTGAGGTTGCCCCGAGTCACTAAGGTCGCGCTTACTGCGTGCTCTTCCCCTTCTGACTCCCCACTGCGCTACTCCGATCGTCCTCCAGGTTCTGCATCCACACCCTCAGCCCGACCTACGCGCCGGGTGCAGGCTGATAACGCTAAGCAGGAGGGGACAGGTCAAATCCCGACACCTGGGTCAGGATTTGAGGCGCCCCCTCCCGGCCGTCCAGGAGCTCAGGCCCCGCCCTCCTCCTCCCCCGGCCCCCCCATCCCCACCCCCGCCCAGCCCCCGCCGCAGCACTTCCGGCAGGCGCTGCGCTGCTGGGGGGCGCGGGCGAGGATGGCGGCGGAGAACGAGGCCAGTCAGGAGAGCGCCCTGGGCGCCTACTCGCCGGTGGACTACATGAGCATCACCAGCTTCCCGAGGCTGCCGGAGGATGAGCCGGCGCCCGCGGTCCCTCTGAGAGGCCGCAAGGACGAGGATGCCTTCCTGGGAGACCCGGATACCGGTGAGGCCCGCTTGCCCCATCCCTGCCCCCTGGGACGTCTCTGGTCCTCCTTCATCTGCGCGGAGATCACCTCCAGCTCCAGCTCCCTAATTCATTCCTTTCCTCCTGGACCTCGCCCTTCTCCTCCCTTGTCTCTGTTAATTTTCTGGTGGGGTTGGAGATGCATCTCTGCCTTGGAGGCTTAGAATGCGACAAGGGAGAAGGATGCTGGGGACCGCAGTAGGAGGGGTTGAGGTTACCCCTTGGGAAGAACCAACTAATAAGGCAGGAATGTCGGAGGGGAGTTCCTAAGGAACAGTTGTGATCACCCAGCAGAGGATTTTCTCTAGTCACAGAGAACAGGATAGGAGAAATCAAGTCAGAGACTGCAGCAGGAAGGATAGAGGCTAGGTCTTGAGAAGAACTTCCCCACAGCCAGGGATTGTGGGAAGGAAAGACCATGAGAAGAAGCTGAGAATCTCTTTATGTCCAGGGAGGGGTAAGGAGAATATAATTCTCAACTGTCTGTGAATGATGAGTATTGGGAGACAGGGGGATGGACCATATGACCTCTCAAAGTCCTTGGGGACCAGAGCACCTTCACTGCTCTGTGGATACCTCACCCTGCCCAGAGCAGTGGATCAGGCCAGAATGTTAGTAAGGTACCCTGGAGCAAGCCGGCTCCAGAATTTTACTGTGTTATCTTCAGCACTCTACAGGAACTGCAAGAGGTGGGAATAGGGAGGCAGGAAACAGGACCTGGGGGAGACCTGGAGCTGAAAGCTCTCTGAGCAGTTTTTCCCTAATACTCTTTCTCCTGTCCATGTGGCTCAGCCCTGTCCTCCCCTCCATTTTTCACCCTCCACCCCCCACCATCCCTCATTCCCTCAACGTCACTTCCTGGCATTAGAGCATCCTTCTGCTTCACTCTCTCTTCCTCTCAGTGCCTGCACTTGAGCCCTGTCCCTTACCAGCCTGGCAGATTCCGCTTCTCTGGCCTAGCCCTCTCTAGCCTGGCCCTTTTGTAGCTACTCCTAGGCTGACAACCACCAATTCTTCCCCCCTCCACAACTCTCCAGTCACCTGGCTCTGACTAGCAGCCCCTGTCAACCTGACTCGATTGTAGCCTACGTGGAGGGGATTTGAGGGGACCATGGGGAGGCTTATGGCCATCACATGTCAAAGCTGCAGATTAAAACTTTTTTAAAGGGAGTAGCCCGAGAATCAGGAGGAAGCAGGAGAGAAGTGGGAGGATATGTCCTGGTGAATACCAGGACTGAAACCAGGTTCTTTATACAGGAGTCAAGAATACCACTTCTGGTCCCAACACTGCCCCCACTCACTATGTGTCTATGGGCACACATACCCTGACCAGGGCTTTAGTTTCTTCTTCCAGCTCAAAAGTGGGAATGCCTATCTCCCAATCTTCTTTCCTATGAATGTCTTAGCATTTGTCAAAACTGGTGATTATTTATTTGGGTGACTTTTGATTACAAGCCCTATGAGGATGAGATCATGGCTGTCTTGTTCACCATCTTTTATGCACCATCCAGCACAGTGCTAATCTCTCAGCGAAAATTGTTGAAGAAATAAATGAATGGAAAGAGAAGATCTCAAGATGAAAGAATGGCAGGGGAGGGAATTCTTAAACCTCAGGGAGTTCCTTAAGGAGTTAATACAGGTTCTGCCCACAAGTGTACAAAAATCCCGCAAAGACCATGGTCACTGGAGTTTCTGGGAACCTGCTGTTTAGGCCAAGTTGTGTGCTAAGGTTCCAAGGACCTTGCCATCCTATCTGTGTAGCCATGTCTCCCATCACTATTTTCCAAGCCCCAAGGCTCCTCTAAATCAGCGGGACCACCCTACTGGCTAACATGTCCTCCTATGTTCTCAATCTGCTGGCTCCACTGGGTGGCACTGCCCTATCCTCTTATACAGGACTTTGGTTGTGCCCAGCTAGTCTCTAGCCTGCTGTTTCCCAGAACCAAGTGTCAGGCACCCTGCAGTAGGCTTTGTGGGTAATGGAGCTAGATGGTGACCACTCCAAGATTGGGGAGAACTTTCTTTGCTCTTTTCTGAGTTCCAGGCCCATGTGTTCTTCTCTTTCCCAGACATCTGCCTCTAGATGTCCTGCAAGTCCTTCACCTTCAGCATGTTCTGTGCTGTTCTCATCATCTCTTCCCCATTAACCTGTTCCTCCCCCAACGTCAGTCTCAATTAATGACACTACCATTCATCCTGTCCCAGGGTAGAAGCCCTGGAGCCACCCATGGTTCTCTCCCTTCCTCTCATTTCCAGATGGTGATCAGATGCTTTCTGTCCCCCTCTTAAGTATCTTCCAAATTCCATCTCACCATCCCTGGCATCACCACTGTAGACTAAGCTGCCATCCTCTTTGATCTGTATTACCCATAGGCTTCTAGCTATTCTTCCTGCCTCATTCCCTCTTCCCCACCCCTCCCAACTCAATCCATCCACCACCCCCCATTTCTGATCTGTCACTCCCTATTTCAAAAATCTTTAATGATTCTCCCCTCAAGGGAATAAGCAAGCCAGGTATGATCCCAGTCTCCTGCTAAGCTCTCTCTCCTGAGTTCCAGCAAATAAACTATTTTAGGGTTTGTTTCTTATGTGCTGTGCTGTGCTAAGTCACTTCAGTCATGTCCAGCTCTTTTTGACCCTATGGACTGTAACTTGCCAGGCTCCTCTGTCCATGGAATTCTCCAGGCAAGAATACTGGAGTGGGTTGCCATTCCTTCCTCCAGAGGATCTTTCCAACCCAGGGGTTGCGTCTCTTACACCTTCTGCATTGACAGGCGGGTTCTTTACCACCAGTGCCACCTGGGAAGCCCCTCGTCTCTCATAAACCCAGCTAAAGCTGAGAATGTTACTGGGTAGCATAACTGAAAAGTTCAGGATATAGGGCTTCAGGCATAGCTGCAATGAAGTACTTGAAAAAGAATTGGCTTTTCTCCATCTTTTGCTTTGCCTCATTATTGTGGGCTTCATCTTCAGAAAGCCTCTCATCTTGTGGGGGTAAGATGCCCCCAGCAGTAACAGGCTTACATCTTATCATCTTAGCAACCTAGACAGAAAGAAAGTCTTTGTCTTTCCCAGTATTCTAGCAAGCAACCAAAAAACAACAACAGCACCGGAGTCTAAGTATCATTGGTGCTGTTGCTGGTCACATGCATCTGAACCAATCACTGTACTGAGGTCCCTGTTCTGATTGGCTAGAACTAGGTTATATACTCACTCTGGTCAGGAGGAGGGAATGAGGAATGAGAGAGGGGAATTGGTGTTCTGTAAAAGAAAATTGAATGAGGAATGGTGTCTAAGCAAATAAGAATTAGATGCCTACTAAGCCAACTGCCTTTCAGATAACTCCTGCTGTTGTCCCACAAATTCAGAATAGCCAAAAGTTAAACTCATTCTTCTTCTGAAAGACTTGTTTCTTCTGGTCCCAAACTAGCCTTTTCCCAGTGTCTTCCTGTTGTCCTTACACATCAGTAAAATCAATGGTATTTTCTCCCCACCACTTAACACAGCTGGTACCCAGTAAATATTTTTATTGAATAAATGGAAAATGATATTCACTTATATATTTATATTATATATTCATATGTAATATACATTATATTATATATTTATATTATATATTCATATATTATATGTATTTATATATATTCATATTTATGTGTATTTATATTATATCTTCATAATAAATGATTGGTAGAATAAGAAGCCTTGAATATATCTAATTGTGATGGGGCCATAGAACCTTTGTCTTATGGCTCCTCATATCTGATTGGAAAAACAGATTTAAGGACAAGTGCCTGGAAATATAAACTTGAATTAGTGTGTAAGTTTCATTTTTGAGGGTAGAACTGGCTCCTGATGCCATGTGGAACAATGGAAAAGACGTTTTCAAGTTATGGAGACTCTTGATTCTGCTGTCTGTTTATTTTTTACTCTAAGCAGGCAGTATCACCTTCTTCAGCCCCAGTTTACTTTTCTGTATAATGGAAAAGTGGGCTCTCAGAAGTTATGGGAGTGGAGGGAATGTATATAAAGTTCCTAGTATAGTTAGCATCAATAAATATAAGTTCAAAACCCTTTCCTTCATTTGAAACCTCTAGGAGACAAGGAGAGTTCTGGATCCACAGTGGGAATTTAACACGTTTGTTGAGTAAATTCCAGTTTTATTTACAGACTCTGGTGTTGGTGCTGAGGGTTGGAAGCAAACATAATCAACTGAGTGGTTGTTTAGTCGCCAAGTTGTGTCGGACTCTCTGTGACTCCATGGACTGTGGCCCGTAAGGGTCCCCTGTCCTTGGGATTTTCCAGGCAAGAATACTGGAGTGGGTTGCCATTTCCTCCTCCAGGAGATCTTCCGGACCTAGAAGGGACTGAACCCACATCTCTTGCATCTCCTGCATTGGCAGGTGGATTCTTTACCACTGTGCCACCTGGGAAGCCTTCAAACACACACACACACACACACACACATTCTTTCCCATCATGGTTTAGCACCGAATACTGAATATAGTTCTCTGTGCTATACAGTGGGACCTTGTCATCCTTCTTTTTCTTCAGAGTACCTGCTACAACTTGTAATGATATACTCCTTTGTTTACTTGTTTATTATCTTCTTTCGACTGGTCTTCAAAACCCATAAGGGCAGAAACTGTCTGTTCCTTTCCCCTAGCATCTAGCATGGGACCGGACAAACAGCAGACCCACCATATTTATTGAACGAATGGATGGATGGATGGATCAGGGAAACAAGGTTGGAAGCCAGGGCCTGTCCACTAGGTTTATGGAGCCGCCTCGTGGCCTAGAAGGCTGGGCCCCAGCTAGGGCAGGATCTGGTTTCCAGGGAGAGCCCAACCCCCGCCTCTCCAGGAAGTGTTCTCAGCGCTGGGTCCTGGGTCCCAGGCAATTTGGTCTAGGGACGGGAGGGAATCCAGCCACCCTGCTGCCCAGTTGGGGGGCCCCAGTCTTTTTCAATCTGGGACCACTCCCCACCCCCACTCCGCCCTCCCTGGGGTGCCTCGGAGAGACGCTGAAAGGGGGGCAGTGCTGTCTGGTGGCATCTGTTTGACGCGGGCGGAGAGAGGGGAGAGACGCAGAACAGCCCCGCCTAGAGACGGGGTAGGGCCAGGTGAGAGGAGCCCAGACAGACGCCCGGCCCGCCGCCCGCAGACCCGGACTCATTCCTGAAGTCGGCGCGGCTGCAGCGGCTGCCTTCGTCGTCGTCGGAGATGGGCAGCCAGGACGGGTCGCCGCTGCGAGAGACGCGCAAAGATCCGTTCTCCGCCGCGGCGTCCGAGTGCTCCTGCCGCCAGGATGGGCTCACGGTGATCGTCACGGCCTGTCTCACCTTTGCCACCGGGGTCACTGTGGCGCTTATCATGCAGATCTACTTCGGGGACCCCCAGGTGAGGGGTGGGGGAGAGGATCGGAGAGGGAGCGGAGAGAACCAGGAGAGGTGGGGTGAGGAAGCGCTGGAGGAGGCCGTGGGAACCGAGGACGGGCTTGAGTGATGGAAGGGGGTCAGCAAATAGAAAGGGGAGAGGGCGGTGACTTGGGGCGAGGACGGTCTCAAGGGAGGGGCTCCCGGGCGTGAGGGGGACAGAGCTCACAGAAGGGAACGGATTGGGTCGGGGGGGTTAGTGGAGGTGACTTAGGGAGGTAGGGGGTCTCCTACTGTCCCACCTAGTTCCTTGTCCCTTCCAGATTTTTCACCAGGGCGCTGTGGTGACTGATGCCGCCCGCTGCACATCGCTGGGCATAGAGGTGCTCAGTAAACAGGGATCCTCCGTGGACGCGGCTGTCGCAGCGGCGCTGTGTTTGGGGATCGTGGCTCCACACAGTTCTGGTCTGGGCGGGTAAGAAGCTCCCAGCTGTGAGAGTTGGGGTGCCCCAAGGCTACTTCTGTCTCTTGGTCTATCATCCTCATGTGGGAGGTCTAGTTTGAGCAGAGGGGAGAAGGCCCCAACTCCTTACCTTTGCTCTTTCTCCACCCAATCTTACCCCCTTGTCTTTTCATGGAGTCAGAGGAGGTGTTTTTCTTTAACTGGGAAAATGACTTCATAAAACTATAAACTGAGGTATACATCTGGGAGTATGTTGTCATTAATTAAGACTGTGATACTTGAACTTTTAGGATTTACAAATCCTTAAAACAAATCCCTGTGAGTCTGATGAAAGCAATGAATCCTCTATCCTCCAAAAATACCACTGTCCGCCCCCACCCAACCCCATGGGTTCATGCATGCTCATTCAGTTCAGTTCCACTCTTTGTGACCCTATGGACTATAGCCCTCCAGGCTCCTCTGTCCATGGGGATTCTCCAGACAAGAATACTGGAGTGGGTTGCTATGCCCTCCTCCAGTGATCTTCCTGACCCAGGGATGGAACCCACGTCTCTTAATCTCCTGCATTGGCAGGTTTACCACCAGCACCACCTGGGAAGCCCCTACCCCAGGGTAAAACCTCCTAAAACAGAGATGATAAACTGGCTACCCACGGGCCACCCCCAGCACACAGCCTGGTTTGGTTTGCACCCTTAAATTTTTAAAAATTTGTTTGCTAATATTAAAAAATTGAGAATTTTCATAAAAATCTAGATCTTTAATATTTCTTGGACAGTCAGGAGACCTGATAACACTGAGCCTACATTCTCATGTGGCTGCAGTTATCTGGAGCTGAATAGAAGCTGCTTCCTATGATGGGGCTTGTACTGTCCACTTGGCCATAGTTCCTACCACTCCCTTTTATCTGTCCTGCTTTCTCTATTACATGAGTCAGCTGCAAACCAGTTATCTCAGATGTAACCCCCATCTCAGATGGAAACAAACCATAGACAAGGGGCAGGCTGATTAAGTCCATATCTTGGCTCCTGCAAGACCAGCCCTCCAGGCCCTAACTTTTGTGTATGGTCTGTGCTTACATAATTCAGTCCTGTGAGAGGGAGTAAGGCCATACCACAGAGGCAGGTGCAGGAAGCTGGCAGGGGTCCAGCTTGGTGGGGGCGGTGGGGAATGGGGGAGGGGGAGTAGAATGTCCTGCTCTCCCAGTCTGGGTTTTTCTTAATCAGGGATTAAAGTCTCCAGTAACAGGCTGGAAGAGGTCCATGGATTCTGGGTTCCCAAACCCCTTGATTTCACTCCCCATCTTGGGCAGGTAGCTCAGGCTCCGAACCCCTGCTGGAGAGGGAGCTCAGACCCCTGACTCCAGATGACAAACAGACTACAGCCATCACCATGGGGGAGGTTGAGGAGTGGCAGGTTACTAGTTCAGAGGAGTGGCATCTTATCATCTTCTGTGTCTCTCCTAGTGGGGGAGTGATGCTGGTACATGACATCCGACGAAATAAGAGCCACCTAATTGATTTCCGGGAGTCTGCACCTGGGGCTCTCAGGGAAGAGGCCCTGCAGAGATCCTGGGAGACCAAGGTGGGGACCCTGGTGAGAAGGGGGAGTGTCTCCCTTTACTGCCCTTCTGCTAACCCCAGCATTACTTTGCTGAATATTTACTATGGAGACAAGGAAAAGGAAAAGAGTTAAGTAGGATGATCTCAGGCCATGAGGGAGATAGGCAGCCCCCCAAAATAAAATAATGCACCAAAAAATCTGAGTGATAACATGCAGTAAATAACACCTGATTTCTCTGGCGACCTTGCCTATCTGGCACATAAAAAGGAAGAAGAAAGGCCACTGGGTAGTCTGAGATGTCACAAAATAGCTGCATTATCACTCACACATCTCATTCTGAGGCTGTTGTCAGTGACTTTCCCAGTCCCTGACATATTGGAAGATCATAGAGGAACTGCTGGAAGCAAACCCACTATCTACTGAATGCAAAGGAGGAAATAGAATAACTTGGAGAAATAGATATTTAGTGCAGTAGCAAAAGCCCAACACACCCCTGAATTATCACAGTTCAGAGTAATGGTGGTATGATAATGAAAAGGTTAAATGAAGGTCCCTTGTCCACTGTTCTAAAGGACAAGAGTAGGTATAATCCAATATAGACAGGTTTCCATCTAAGTTGTTGTCTCAGCCCTTAAAAGGGTTTGCTTAATTTATAAATCTCTCGGTTATAACAGAGAAAGGAGGCCTTTCTGCATTTACTGATAGGAAATCAGGGAGATGGGAGAAATGCTTGCTGGGGACAGCTTGTCCCTCCTCTGGGATACTTGGCCTGTGTCTCTCCCCTGTGCCAGCCCCCCATCCCTGGCTTGGGGCTCTGCGGAGTTCAGCCCAGCACCCCCCCTTCCAGTGACCTGGTCTCCTCTCTCCCTCACCTGCCCGCCTTGCCCAGCCTGGGCTCTTGGTGGGGGTTCCCGGAATGGTGAAGGGGCTACATGAAGCTCACCAGCTCTATGGCAGGTAAGGATTCTCCCCCTGGGGACCAGGGACCCCTGCCTGCACTCTTCCTTGGGTGGCCTTCTCCTACCTTTCTAGATTCTCCCCTTCCCAACTTCCCCCTCCTAATATCCCCTTCAGTTGCCAGGACTCTCCTTCCCAAGAACCCCCCTCCCCCCCAGGACCCCTCTTCCTTCCCCCAGGACTTCCTCCACCCCCTGCTCTCCGGCTCCCCCAGGCTGCCATGGTCCCAAGTCCTGGCCTTTGCAGCAGCTGTGGCCCAAGATGGCTTCAACGTGACCCATGATCTAGGTCAGTGGGGCCTGGGGGTGGAGGGAAAGGCATGAGGTTGATGGAGAGGGGAGAGGAAACCTCTGTGATTTGGGTCCGAAGCCAGGAAGTGCTTCTCTTCCGATTGGCTCCTCAGACCCCCCTCCCCACACCACTGGTATCTTCTGTGTGTGTGTGTGTGTGTGTGTGTGTGTGTGTGTGTTCAGTCGCTTCAGTCCTGTTGGACTCTTTGCAGCCCCATGGACTGTAGCCCACCAGTCTCCTCTGTCCATGGGATTCTCCAGGCAAGAATATTGGAGTGGGTTGCCATTCCCTTCTTCAGGGGATCTTCCTGACCCAGGGATCCAACCTGTGCCTCTTGCCTGTCCTGCATTGGCAGGCAGATTCTTTACCAGTGGGCAACATCTCTGAGAGGGAGTCTCAAATCAGGGGATCTGGGAGGGGTTCATATACAACCCACCTCCTCGGTAACAGGCTCCTGGAGGGGCCTGAGGTCTTACGACCGACCTCTCAGCCCTCATCCACCCTACCTGTTGCGCGTATAGTCCCTACGCCCCCAGCCTAGCCGCGCGTCCCTGCCTGCAGCCCAAGCCCTGGCCGAACAGCCGCCACCCAATGCGTCTGACCGCTTCCGTGAGACGTTCCTGCCGATGGGCCACCCACCGCTACCTGGCTCCTTGCTTCGACGGCCTGACCTGGCGGCCGTGCTGGAGGTGCTTGGCACCTACGGCCCCGCCGCCTTCTACGCAGGTGGCAACCTCACGCTGGAGATGGTGGCTGAGGTAAGCACCTGTAGCACATCCCCAACCCCCGCCCTGCCTCGGAGGACCCTACTTTAGGGAAGTCCTCTTCCCCCTTGCTCCCCGCTTTCTTTCTACATGTGTTTACTGGGGATTCCATTCACTTGAAATTCTAGAATAGCTGCAACTAACTAACCTCAGAATCAGATCAGTGGTTTGGGGATTGGAGGAGTTGACTGGGATGAGGCACAAAGAACCTCCTAGGGTGACAAGAATAGTTTGTCTTGATTGAGAGGGGTATCTTTGAGCTCCCCAGTGTTGGGACCAACCTGTACAGTGGGCTGTCCTGGCCCTCCCAGGCTTAGTGGGGTCCCAGGATCAGCCTCAGCTTCCCTGAGCCCACAGTCCCACCCTGCTCCCTGGGTTTTCTAGGGAGACACAGTCATCACTGGTGACTCTCAGGATTAGGGAAGATTGACACAAGGGCTTACCAACTTACTCCAAAGAGTCTTAGTCTGAAGCAGTAATAGATTCTGGACTATTGTTGATAATTCAAAACCACCAATGGAAAATTATGTTCTAGATAAGGATTCAGGGACCAACTGAGTGATTCTCTCATTTGTTCATTGGGGGTGGGAATTAAACAGACCCATCATTCATTCTACATACATGGAGCACCTGCTCTGTGCCAGCCTCAGTGCTGGGCACTGGTGTTATGGATGTGGTGATAGACACCCATCTCAAATGGATTTCCCTGGAAAGCCCAGCAGAGTACTGGCTTTAGATCTCCTGGGTCCAGGGGCTCCATCCATACTTAGTCTCTCTCTTTTTCCATCTCACAACTCTATTTTCCTCTATTTGAAGTCACTCTCTGTCAGATCCTTTCCACACCTGCTCTTCACTAGCCATCCTTCCAGCAAGCCATCCCAGAGAAAGAGCCTTCTCACTCCAGTAGTTCTAGCAAAGCCTCAAGGCTAGGTCTCATTGGCCCATTATGGGTCTATTCCCAAACCAATCACAGTGGCATGGAAAAGAAATGCCCTGATTTCTGGGTTGCATATCTTCTCCTGGTGGTGGAGAAAGGAATGAGCAAAAGTCTAACAAAAGACCATCAGAGCTTTCCCACAGTTGAGTTTATTAACTTATCAGACAAAGCCAAGAAATTCAATGTGTAGGTCACTGAGGGTAGTTTAGAAACCAGAGGTTTCAAGTTCTAAAAAAAGTACTTAAAAAAAAAAAAAAAGGAGGGGATTCCTAGTGGTTATGGTAATTTAGGATTAAAAAATAGCATGTTGGATAGAATGAGCCCATAGGTTTGTACAAGATTGGATCATTGGTCAGTGGAGTGCTCAGTTATGTCCAGTAAGGGCTGTTACTACCAGGGTCATCCACAGTTCATGATTTTGGAGTGACTTTAGTTGATTGTAGCGAAATACAGAATTCAGCTTTGATAGCTCCTAGGCAAGTGCTGCCGTAAGTGGAAAATCTTTCTACATAGGCAGGGGGCAGTATGTGCAAAGACATAGAGTCACGAGTCCAGCACCTGCAGGCCACTGGTTGCTGTACAGAGCTCACTGGGGAGCAGCAGGACGTGAAGTGGGAGAGGTAGGCAAGGGCCAGGTCACAAAGGGCCTTGGATGCCAGGCTAAGGAGGTCACTCATAGATCGTATCCAGCACACCACCTGGCACACACTGGGTGCTTCTGTCAGTGCTTTTTCCTCGCGTAGCCACTAAAGCTCATGATGGGAATTGCAGAAGGCACAAAATTTGTAAACATTTGATCTGTGTGTGATCCAAACATATACCTTAAGCTACACTGCATGCTCCCAGTGTGGTGTGTGACTCACGGTGGTGGGGGGTCATTCTCTCCTCTCCAGGCTCAGCACGCAGGAGGCGTCATAACTGAGGAGGACTTCAGCAACTACAGTGCCCTCTTGGAGAAGCCTGTGTGTGGCGTGTACAGAGGTGACCTCTCCCTCAGCTCCCAGGGTCCCCACTGAGGAGAAGCCTCCCAGTCCATGGCCACATCCTTTTGGCCTAGTGGCTCCTCCCCATTTCACAAAAGATAAACTGAGGCAATGAGCTGCCTAAGCAGCCAACCGTTGAAGCAAGCCAGAGCCAGCCTACCTTCTGAAGTAGTCGTGGGATCAGTTACCCCAAATATTTAGGAGATGGAGAGGGAGGTCTGGTCAAAGGCTGAAGCCTAGGGTTTGGGGTTCTGGCCATGGGTTTTCTTGATTTGGGTTCTGTGTCGTCTCAGCCCCCTCCCCAGCCCCTCTGTCACTGCCTGTACTTCCTAAGATGAGTCCTTAAGATCAGTATCCATCTTAGCTTCGTGCTAGAACAAACTCTTCCAGACAGTCAGAGGCCCACCTCCTCATTGCGCTAAAAGGAAACTGAGGCCCTGGAGAGGAAAGGAACTGAGCCTACCAAACTCAAAACCAATGAGGAACCCCAAAAATCAAGCTTATGACATAGGTGAACTCCATGTTTGTTGAACCCAAAGTGGTGGGCTCCGGGGTTCCTCAGAAGGCCCTTAGGTCTTCTCTCCTCAGGAGGCCCAGATCACCTCAAGCTCCAGCAGAGGCTGCTTCTGTGTTCAGGTTTCCAGGCCTCAATCTCTTAGGCCTGATTCCTCTGCCAGAAGGGGTGGAATATTGAGCAATGGATGAGCATAGCCTTGGAGCCAGAAGACCTGGTTTTGGGTACCAGCTGTGCCATTCACCTTAAACAAGCCACTTCCCTCTTTGAGCCTTGTTTCTTTCCTTAAAAGGGAGATAATAATAGCACCTGCCTCTCAGGATACCAAGAGGAGTTGATGAGATGATGTTGGAAGTTGCCCTGAACAGAGTGGGCACTGGATGTGTCATATTTGATTTCCATTTGCCCTCCCCAGACTAGGTTCTCTTGGAAATGCCAGTACCTTGAGTACTCTGGGCTCTCCTTACCTCTTATAACCTTGGACCAGCTGCCTCATTTTACAGTTTCCTCACCTGTAAAATGGGGGGATGATAACAGTACCCATTATGAGGATTAAATGAGTTAATTAGTGTTATCTGTCAGGTATTATTATTCTTTTGATATCCAAACATCTAATACCAGAGACCTCAAATTGGAAGAGAAATTTGCTATTTCCAAGAAGTGTCAAGAGTAGGACCAGCAGGGGCCCTGAGGGAGGAACTGAAAGGAGACATATGGTAGACCAGAAGTCTGGACATCTGAATCCCTGTCTCTGCTCTGCCAATGGATTGCAGTGTGACTCTGGGCAATTCACTGTTTTCCTGAGCCTTAGTTTCCTCTTAAGAGGAAACAAAAGACAAACGTTCTGGCCCAGCACTTGACTCACCATGTGAACTTGGGTGTGCCCCTTTGCCTCTCAGTGTAGTTTCCCTATCTGATGAGGAGGTTCAGTGCAGTAGTCTCAAGTCTGTGTGATGGTGGGATGTGGAGATGCCTTGACCCCTCCCCTGCCATTGGTCATTTCCTGTCCTTTCAGGCCACCTGGTTCTCAGTCCCCGACCCCCACACACAGGCCCTGCCCTCATCAGTGCTCTCAACATCCTCGAGGGCTTCAATCTCACCAGCCTGGTATCCCGGGAGCAGGCTCTTCACTGGGTGGCAGAGGTAAAGCTGACCCCTTCGCTCCACCTGGGTCTGGAGACACAAGAGTCGGGGGATGGGGTGCTGCCATAAGGCCTGACTAAATCACCTCCAAGTTTCCTCACACAGGAAGATCCTGGTGTGGGTGCTGGGAGGGGCTTGGCAGCCTCTTCACACACCTGCTCTGTTTACAGACCCTGAAGATTGCATTAGCTCTGGCCAGCAGACTGGGAGATCCCATCTACGATTCTACCATCACTGAGAGCATGGATGACATGCTCAGGTGGGCCCCCAGGAGCAGGACCCTGAGTACTACAGAGGTGGCGGCAGGTGTGGGGAAAGGATCAGGTGAAGCAGCTGGTGGAGCAGTAAGGCCTGCAGTCCCAAGTAAATGTCAGCTCAACCCCAGCTCACAGTGTGACACAAGTTGCCTCACTGTGTGCCTCAGTTTCCCCATCTGTACAACAAGGTGGCCTACTTCATACAGCTCTCAAATTTTCTTGATCCCAGTGAGTGAAAGTTGCTCAGTCATGTCTGACTCTTTGCAACCCCATGGACTGTAGCCTGCCAGGCTCCTCTATCCATGGGATTCTCCAGGCAAGAATACTGAAATGGGTTACCATGCCCTCCTCCAGGGGATCTTCCCGACCCAGGGATTGAACCCGCATCTCATGTATCTCTTGCATTGGCAGGCAGGTTCTTTACCACTAGTGCCACCTGGGAAGAAGGAGCTTTTCTTCTTTTTTCCAGAAAAACCTGAATAACATCTAAATAAATTCATTCAATTCAATAACTATTTCCTGTTTATTTGCAATATGCCAGGAATAAGTGAACTTCTGTTGTCATAGACCTAACAGTTCAGTAGTGGGGCAGGGGCTGGGGGAAGCAGGTATTAATCAAATAATTGCACAAAGAGACTCCACAAAGTGTGGTAGGTGGGGGTAAAGAGCGCCCAGTGTGTGTTCATCTCCTACTTCTTATCTTTTCAGCAAAGTGGAGGCTGCCTACTTCCGGGGCCAGATCAATGACTCCCAGGCAGCCCCTGTCCCACTCCTGCCCATCTATGAGCTCAATGGGGCCCCCACGGCTGCCCAGGTGTTGATCATGGGCCCTGATGACTTCATTGTGGCCATGGTCAGGTATGCCGGCTCAAATCAGAACCTGGCACAAAGGATCATTGGGACCAGGAAGGAGGTGGGGGTTGGGTAGGATAAGGGCAGGCTCAGGGCTCACCTGGCCCTGACCTTTGTCCCCAGCTCCCTGAACAGACCCTTTGGCAGCGGCCTCATCACCCCCTCGGGGATCCTGCTCAACAGCCAGATGCTGGACTTCTCTTGGCCCAACAGGACTGCTAACCACCCTGCACCCAGCCTGGTAGGGCCTCGCTTCCTTTCTCCCCTGGGGACCCTGAGATCTAGGTAGAAGGTGCAGTGGCATGACTGCCCCTCCCTCCCCACTTCTTCTAGGAAATTATATTATCAAGAAAAACAGCTAAACAAGGTATCCACTTCCTCCCCAGCTCAAGTCCAGGGCTTAGAGCCTGGTGGATCCTAAGAAACCTCATCCCATTTGCCACCGTCTCACTGTGTGACCCGAGGAAAATCTTGTCCCCTCTCTGAGCTTCAGTTTCTTCACCTACTATATAGTGAGGATATTGGCCACCTTGGGATGCTTTGGGTACTTTGCAGAATTAGCGGTCTCTGACTGTGTGATGCTGAGCACTGAAGGGGCGCTGAAGAGGGACCCAAAGAGAAAAGACATATGAATTATTATCTGTTGTGAGAGCAGTGTTCTTAGCATCCTGCGGGCTGGGTCCCAGCAGGATAAAGACAGATAGAGACGCCCAGGGTGGGGATGAATCTGTTCCTTCTCACGGTCCTCTTTCTGGGCTTGATCCCTCTCCCGCCACCCATGGTAGCCCCCTAGCAGCTCCATAGTTCAGGGGATCCATTATCTACCTTGGTTATCCAAGGACCCTGCCCATTTCACAAACAGCAAACTGTGGCCTGGGAATGGGCGGTCCCCATGAAAACTGGGGCTGTGGAAGGTTCAGGAGAGGGAGAGATGTTGGAAGAGTGGTGGAGTAAGCCTTTCCTGTCTTGGTCCACCTCTTATTCCCCTGTGATCTCTGACAACAGGAGAACTCGGTGCAGCCAGGGAAGCGGCCACTGTCTTTTCTGCTGCCCACTGTGGTCCGGCCAGCAGAAGGACTCTGTGGAACCTACCTTGCCCTGGGGGCCAATGGAGCTGCCCGGGGCCTCAGCGGCCTGACCCAGGTGAGGTTCCCCCAGGTAGGCCTTTCATGGCCAGGAGTCAAGCTGTGACCCAGGCTGTGGATGCCCCTCATGTCTCTGACTTGTCCTCGTCTCTTGTTTATTTATTCTGGGGGGCTTCCCCAGTGGCACAGCACCAAAGAATCCACCTGCAATGCAGGAGATGTGGGTTCGATCCTTGGGTCGAGAAGATCCCCTGGAGGAGGGAATGGCTACTCACTTCAGTATTCTTGCCGCAAGAATCCCATGGACAGAAGGGCCTGGCAGGTTACAGTCTATGGGGTCGCAAAGAGATGGACACAATTGAAGCAACTAAGCACGTTTATTTTTGGCAGTGCTGGGTCCTTGCTGCTGTGTGCAGGATTTCTTTAGGTGCAGCAAGCAGGGCCCACTCTTCCCT
This sequence comes from Bos mutus, assembly GCF_027580195.1. NCBI lineage: Eukaryota > Metazoa > Chordata > Mammalia > Artiodactyla > Bovidae > Bos > Bos mutus. The sequence goes on along the minus strand of NC_091629.1, from coordinate 48,493,632 downwards.
GTGGTGTGTGGGCCTCTCACTGCAGTGGCCTCCCTTGCTGCGGAGCATGGGCTCTAGGCATTGGCTTCAGTACTTGCAGCTCTCCAGCTGCAGAGCATGTGCTCAGTACCTGTGGCACACTGCCTTAGTTGCATGTGGATTCTCCTTGACCAGGGATCAAACCAGTGTCCCTTTGCATTGGCAGATGATTCTCAACCACTGGACCACCAGGGAAGTCCTCACGCAGCAAACATGGGCTGAGGCTGCTTTGTGGCAGTCCCCTCCTGAGCGCTGGGGACATGAACTACATCATTCTTAGTAAAAATGGAGCCCTGAAGCTCCATGTCATCCCAGGTTTCAGGGAAATCACAGGGTCAGTAGAACTGAGAGGTCAGAGAGCATCTGGGCTGCCTGGGTTCTGTCAATGTCAAGTTCCATTGTGCCTCTGGTCAATATCCGAATAACAAGCAGCCCTCTTCAGGGTCTGATTTTGAAAGGGAGGGCCTGCTCCCTTCTAAAATATCTCACTAAGTTCCATGAAAGTCTTGAGCATCTGTTTTATGTGCCAGACCTGTACTTTGGCAGATGATGAGTTAACAAACCTGGGCTTTGGAATCAGACCCTGGTGGGCCCCATCCTAAGTGCTGCTAATTTCCAACTGTGTGGTGTTGGGGCATTCACTTAACCTCTCTGAATCTCAGTCTCCTCATCTGTAAAATGGAAATAATAACCAATAGCTAACATTCATGGAGCTTTTAGCAAGTGACAGGCAGTGTTATATGTGTTAACCTTATAACCTTCTCAACTTTGGGAGGAATCCTTACTTCTGTTTCATAGATGAGGAAACTGAGACCCAGAGAAGTTAAGTTCAATTTAGTAAGAATGGGCAGGCAAGTAGGGGAAGAAGGTGGAATGAATTAAGAAAGTAGTACTGATATATATATATGTGTGTGTGTGTATATATATATACACACACACTACTCTATGTAAAACACTGGGAGGGCTCAGCTTGGTGCTCTGTGATGACCTAGAGGGGTGGGATGGGGAGAAGGAGGCTCAAGAGGGACGGGATACATATATACTTTACAGCTGATTCACATTGTTGTACAGCAGAAACTAACACAACATTGTAAAGCAATCATCCTCCAATCTAAATTAAAAAAAAAAAAGGATGGGCAGGCAATTTGATTGATGAGCCTACTCACACTTCGTGTACCCTAGACCACTCCCATCTACTAGCCCTCTCCCGGCCAAGAAGAAGGGAGGAGAGCTGCGGCTTGTATTAAAGGAGACTGGGCGCTAGTGGTGCCTCTTCCCTAGTTCTTTCCAAACTCTGGAATGAATCCCTTTTCTTCTCTGGCCCTTGGTTTCCCCTCTGTGAAATGGAGACGGTCATCACAGGCCTGGCTGTCTTCTTGGGCTGTTCAGAAACTCAGATGATACTCCTGGTGTAAATGTTTCAAATACTAAGGAGTCTGGACCAGGAGCAAGGGCTGTGGAGGCCTGAACCTACAACTCTGGGACAGCCCTGACTTCTGCCCCTTGGCTGCCTGCAGGTACTGCTGAACGTCCTGACCTTGAACCGGAACCTGAGTGACAGCCTGGCCCGTGGTCGCCTGCACCCAGACCTGCAGACCAACCTCCTGCAGGTGGACAGTGAGTGAAGAGCAAAGGTCCCCATGGGGTGGGCACAGGGCAGGGTGGAGAAAGGGGCTCCTCCCAAGGGTGCCCCTTCCCCGACCGGCACCAGCTCCCCGCCAGTGAAAGTCAGGTTTCTTTCGACCAACTCCTATCAGAACAGTGAAAGGTCTGGGAATTGAAATCTACCCTGTCGTTTCCTGTCTGTGGCCTTGCAAAATGCAGGTCTCCACTCTGAGCCTTAGTTTTTCTCATTTGTAAAATAAGATATAGTTGTTCATTTTGCAAACTGTTCCTTCAACAGTTGTTCTGAATACCTACTGTGTGCCAGGTATTATCCTAGGTGCTGGGGACACTGCATTTACAGGCTTACAGGAAAATAAGGAAACATGAAAAAGTGAAATAAATTCTCCACAGAGCATTAAAGCAGGATGATATATATGACTGACTCCATGACTGGGGAAGCTTTCTCTTTGGTGACATTTAAGCTGAGATTTGAAGAGTGGGAAGGAGGCTACCAGGAGAAGAACTGTGGCAGGAATGTAGGCCAAGGGAACAAATACAAAGAACTCACTGCAGGAATGGACTTGGTGGTTTAGGAGTAGAAAGGAAACCAGGGTTAGTGAGGGTGAGATAAGATCAGAGAAGCAGGCAGGGGCCAGATCAAAGACTTTACAGATTATGGTGAGGAGACAGACTTTCCTCTAAGAAGGATGGGTGCTTAATTTTGGACCCCGCTTAATTTCATAACTGGGGAAGTATGTGTACCTTTGAGAAGTTTTTATTAGCACAATGTATTATGCTAGTCCAAAAGGGATACAGAATTGAATGAGACATGGTCCTTGCTTGTTCAATCTCCCCATTTTACAGATAAAAAAAAACTGATGCTCACAGAGGTTATTAATTAGTCAAAGGTAAACCAATAAATGGCAGAACCAATATCAGATACAGTTTTTTACTTCATGGCTCTTGGTATCTCCTGGACTGAGTAGTTACACCCTGTAGTTGGCCAATGTCCCTTGGATCCCAGCTGATAGGTAATGAGGTCAGTTCCTTGAAAATGAATATTGCTCAACTACTATCTTCTGGTCTCTATCGAGACCAGATACAGTTACTATCTGGTTACTAAGTTACTGTGGGGGTGAGGGGTGCTCATTCCAGCCCTCCCTGGAAGGACACACAAGTCTAAGGATACGGAGAGTGGAGGCTTGGTGAAGGGAAAGTTCACGCACTTGAGGGCTCTGGAAGGCTTTATGGAAGAGGTAACAACTAGCTGGGCCTTGATGTATGAGCTGAAATTTGGCATGTGGAGGTAAAGAACATTCTGGACCAGGGGGAGGGGGGTACACCTTGGGCAAAGACAGAAAAAAATGGTTCAGAGAGCAGGCAAGAGGCCAGCTGAACTAGAGACATGGTTTCCCAAACTTCAGAATTTATCCAGTACCTTCATGACTTTTGCCACATTTGCATGCCATTTAAAGCATTATTTACATAACGTGTGCCTACAAATGGACTTCCCTTTTCACCTAAGTGTATTTTAGAAGTAAATCTTATAACCACAAATGGAAAAATGGCATCATTTGCCACAAACAGATGGTAAACAGCTATAAAAATAATCAGATTTTTTAGGTTTTAGTTAGATGTTTTTGCCCACAGATGGTTCTGAGGTCTGCTCTCTCTTAAAGAAAAAGATTAGAGATGTTAGAGACTAGACTGGGATGTAGACCTTTCTATTATCAAAAGGACTAAAAGTGAATGAACCCCAAAGGGAATACGTTTCCAACTTGGTGATGTAATGTTATTTAATGTGTGTCTTTATCTCAAGAAGTACCCCCAGATCATCCCATTTGGGGAAATAAGAAGATCAGATTTTTGTTGCGCAGTTGGAGGTGAAGATACATGGCATACCATGAAGTTCATGGTAAGAAGTATGGACTTTATCTAGTTGAGCAGGAGGTGAATATGACTTGATTTGTTTTATGTAGGGACGGTGGATTGAAAGGAAGAGAACTTAAATCAGAGAAACACAAGAAAGTGGCTGAGATAATGGTCCACGTAAGAGATGATGAAGACCTGAACTTATGCAGGAGAGTGAGATTGATTTGTTCATTTATCCATTATATTTTAAACATTTACTGTGTCCTCACTCTATCCTAGGCAGTGGGGCTCTATAGTGAGCAAGACAGCATTCTTGCCTTCAAAAACTTGTTTTCTAGTGAAGGGAGACACAGTAAATACATAAGCAAGATGCAGGTGGCAGTAAGTACTTTGAAAGAAAATAAAGCAGGTAAAGATGACAGGGGCTGCTGTTTTAGATAGTGGTCAGGAAAGTTCTTGAAAACTGGAATGAAGTATGAGAGCCAGTTCTGTGATTATTTAGTAGGAGACCATTGTAGGCAGAGAGAATAGCAGATGTGAAGCCCTGAAGTAGGAGCATGTTTGACTTACTTGAGGGATGGCAAGGAGGCCAGCTTTTCTGGTAGCTCAGACAGTAAAGAATCTGCCTGAAATGCTGGGGACCCAGGTTCAATCTCCATGTCAGGAAGATCCCTGAGAAGCGAATAGCTACCCACTCCAGTATTCTTGCCTAGAGAATTCCATGGACCAATGAGCCTAGTGGGTTACAGTCCTTGGGGTTACAAAGAGTTGGACACAACTGAGTGACTAACTAAAGCAAAGGAGAAAAGGAAAGATATCAACATCTAAATGCAGAGTTCCAAAGAATAGCAAGAAGAGATAAGAAAGCCTTCTTCAGCGATCAATGCAAAGAAATAGAGGAAAACAACAGAATGGGAAAGACTAGAGATCTCTTCAAGAAAATCAGAGATACCAAAGGAACATTTCATGCAAAGATGGGCTTGATAAAGGACAGAAATGAAAAAAAAAAAAAAAAGGACAGAAATGGTATGGACCTAACAGAAGCAGAAGATATTAAGAAGAGATGGCAAGAATACACAGAAGAACTGTACAAAAAAGATCTTCACGACCTAGATAATCACAATGGTGTGATCACTGACCTAGAGCCAGACATCCTGGAATGTGAAGTCAAGTGGGCCTTAGAAAGCATCACTACGAACAAAGCTAGTGGAGGTGATGGAATTCCAGTTGAGCTATTCCAAATCCTGAAAGATGATGCTGTGAAAGTGCTGCACTCAATATGCCAGCAAATTTGGAAAACTCAGCAGTGGCCACAGGACTGGAAAAGGTCAGTTTTCATTCCAATCCGAAAGAAAGGCAATGCCAAAGAGTGTTCAAACTACCACACAGTTGCACTCATCTCACACGCTAGTAAAGTAATGCTCAAAATTCTCCAAGCCAGGCTTCAGCAATATGTGAACTGTGAACTTCCAGATGTTCAAGCTGGTTTTACAAAAGGCAGAGGAACCAGAGATCAAATTGCCAACATCTGCTGGATCATGGAAAAAGCAAAAGAGTTCCAGAAAAACATCTGTTTCTGCTTTATTGACTATGCCAAAGCCTTTGACTGTGTGGATCACAATCAACTGTGGAAAATTCTGAAAGAGATGGGAATACCAGACCACCTGATCTGCCTCCTGAGAAATTTGTATGCAGGTCAGGAAGCAACAGTTAGAACTGGACATGGAACAACAGACTGGTTCCAAATAGGAAAAGGAGTACGTCAAGGCTGTATATTGTCACCCTGTTTATTTAACTTATATGCAGAGTACATCATGAGAAACGCTGGACTGGAAGAAACACAAGCTGGAATCAAGATTGCCAGGAGAAATATCAATAACCTCAGATATGCAGATGACACCACCCTTATGGCAGAAAGTGAAGAGGAACTCAAAAGCCTCTTGATGAAAGTGAAAGTGGAGAGTGAAAAAGTTGGCTTAAAGCTCAACATTCAGAAAGCAAAGATCATGGCATCCGGTCCCATCACTTCATGGGAGATAGATGGGGAAACAGTGGAAACAGTGTCAGACTTTATTTTCTGGGCTCCAAAATCACTGCAGATGGTGACTGCAGCCATGAAATTAAAAGACGCTTACTCCTTGGAAGGAAAGTTATGACCAACCTAGATAGCATATTCAAAAGCAGACACATTACTTTGCCAACAAAGGTTCATCTAGTCAAGGCTATGGTTTTTCCTGTGGTCATGTATGGATGTGAGAGTTGGACTGTGAAGAAGGCTGAGCGCCGAAGAATTGATGCTTTTGAAGTGTGGCATTGGAGAAGACTCTTGAGAGTCCCTTGGACTGCAAGGAGATCCAACCAGTCCATTCTGAAGGAGATCAGCCCTGGGATTTCTTTGGAAGGAATGATGCTAAAGCTGAAACTCCAGTACTTTGGCCACCTCATGTGAAGAGTTGACTCATTGGAAAAGACTCTGATGCTGGGAGGGATTGGGGGCAAGAGGAGAATGGGACGACAGAGGATGAGATGGCTGGATGGCATCACTGACTCAATGGACGTGAGCCTGAGTGAACTCCGGGAGTTGGTGATGGACAGGGAGGCCTGGCGTGCTGCGATTCATGGGGTCGAAAGGAGTCGGACACGATTGAGCGACTGATCTGATCTGAGTGACTAACACTTATTTACTTAAGGAGGCTAGAGCAGAGTTAAGCAAGGAAGATAGCAAAAGGAAGTGAGTAGAGGAGTTTAAAGAGATGCGAGTTTCCTGATAATGTGGGCCTTAGAGACTTAGGTGAGGATTTTGGATTTCATTCTAAGAATCATCAAAATTGTTGGGAGGTTTTGAGTAGGGGAAGTGACATGGTCTGACTAATGGCTGCTGTGTGAATAGGCTGTAGGGAAGCAGGACTGGAAGTACAAAGACCAGTTAGCGGACTGTTTGGTAATGCTGGCAAATAATGAAGGCAGCTTGGCCTAGACAGATGGAATGAGACCCCCAAAGCCAAGCCCTTTTTCCAATATTAAGAATGACGACACATTATTGATCACTTACTATATTCAAGGCTCTGAGTTTTGTGCTTTGTGTGTAATATTTGCTTTAGTCCCTGTAACAACTTTATGTGGTAAGTTCTCAGATAATACCCATTTTGTACATGAGGAAACTGAGGTTCAGAGAGGTAACACAATTTGCCAAGGTCACACAGCTCGTTAGAGCCAGTGCCCTAAACCAGTGGTCCCCAACCTTTTTGGCACCAGGGATAAGTTTCGTAGAAGACAATATTCCCACAGACTAGAGTGGCTGGGACATGATTTGGGGATGATTTGAGCACATCACGTTTACTGAGCACTTTATTTCTAAAGCTTCCCTGAGAGCTCAGCTGGTAAAGAATCCGCCTGCAATGCAGGAGACCCAGTTCAATTCCTGGGTTGGGAAGATCTGGAGAAGGGAAAGGCTACCCACTCCAGTATTCTTGGGCTTCCCTTGTGGCTCAGCTGGTAAAGAATTTGGCTGCAAAGCAGGAGACTTGGGTTTACTCCCTGGGTTGGGAAGATCCCCTGCAGAAGGGAAAGGCTACCCACTCCAGTATTCTGGCCTGGAGAATTCCATGGACTGTATAGTTCATGGGATTGCAAAGAGTTGGACATGACTGAGCGACTTTCACTTTCACTTTATTTCTAATCTAATGCCACTGCTGATCTGACAAGGAGGTTCCAGTCTATGGCCCGGAGGTTGGGGACCCCTGCTCTGAACTCTCTGAATGTGTGTATGTTGGGGAATGGTTTTCAGGTGAGTTCACAGAGGAAGAGATTGAGTTCCTGGAAGCCAGGGGTCACCACGTGGAGAAGGTAGATGTCTTATCCTGGGTCCATGGCAGCCGGAGAACCAATAACTTCATCATCGGTGTGAAGGACCCTCGGAGCCCAGATGCAGCCGGAGCTACCATCCTGTAGAGCAGCGGGGTGGGGCGGGAGTCTCTGCTCCCTGCCTTTGCATGTTCCTAGAGTCCCTCCTTCTCCCAGGTTTGGTCTCAGAGGGACCCCAGGGATGCCCCAGATCAGGGGCCAGAGGGGATGCTTAGCAAACCCTATCCCAGAGTAACAGGAAAATTCTCCATCTGGAGGCCTGTGGTGGTGGCAGTGGTGTTGTCAGTGTCCACAGGACCTTGAGGAGTCAGACTGTCTGTCTCCTTTCCTCGGCCATGCAGGCCCTGAGCTTAGGGATGTGCTTGCAAACCCTTTTCAAGAGTCCTCACCACCCCAACATTGCCAGTTGGGCCTGACCTGGCCTTGTCTTCCAGCTCCTTTCTCCTGTCCCCAGCCTCATTTCTTAAATGACTAGGATTTTTTTTAATGGACCATCCTAGGGAAGTGAGAGGGGGAGGGCTCTTCTCCTCCTCCCATCAGGTTGAGGTGGGGGCCTTACATCTGGGGGGCCCCAGGGTATGGGGTAGGGGTGGGGGTGGGGACCAGCTCAGGGGCTTCCATTTGCAAAAGGGAATTAAAGAAAGAATATTGCTTAACCATGGCTCTGACTTGATTTATGTTTCATTGTGCTGGGAGGGGAATGAGAGAGGAGACCTTGGCTCACCTTATCGCAATAGCCCTGACTCCAGGGCAAGCTGGAATGAACTTTGTGGAGGTCATAACAATATCTGCCATCTATCCAAGACTGCTTCCCAAGTGGCGCTAATCATAAAAAAATAACCCGCCTGCTAATGCAGGAAATTAAGAGACATAAGTTCAATCCCTGGGTCAGGAAGATCCCCTGGATAAAGGCATGGCAACCCACTCCAGTTTTCTTGCCTGGAGAATCCCATGGACAGAGGAACCTGGTGGGGTCACAAAGAATGAGACACGACTGACTTAACACGTAGCATGCATCCAAGACTAAAACTAATAAAAATAATTAATAACAATAATTATAATGATAGACTCTATTGAACACTTACTGTGTACCAGGCTGTATGCTAAATGCTTTATGTGGATAATATTAATTACATTATAAATCTTCATTACAGACTTCATGAGGTTGGTACTGATGTTATTCCCATTTTACAGATGGTGAAAAGAAGTTAAGGAACTAGTTGAATGTTCCTCCTGTATTAAATGGAAGAATTGGGATTCAGTCTCAGGATATTGAACTCCTAATCTATGCTCTTAACCATTTGAACATCTACTAGGTAAACTGTTTGTTATAAAGCATACTTTACACAGTATATATCAGATAATAAATACATTTTACAGGTTATATCATTCATGCATGAATGTTACCTACCCATTATGTTACAGGTACTTTGTTAAGCACTGGAGATTCAGGATTGAAAAAAACAAAACAGACAATTTTTTGTTTGTGGATTTTCAGTCTATAGGGGAAGTCAAACGTTAAATAAGTAAGGACCCAGATAATTAGGGTAATTGCCATCATGATACGGTCTATGAGGAAAGCTATGAGGAAGTACAATAGGAAAGGTAATTTCGTTCTGTTTTGGAGTGGGATCAGCTTCCTCCAGATAATGAGATGAGCAAGATTGACAGAAAGTATTAGATGCGGGGTGTGGGAATGTCATTTTAGACAAAGAGAGCAGTAAATGCAAACATTCCATGGTGAAGAGGTGAAAGAGCACCAGTGTACTCTTCCTAGAGCAGGGATCAGTCAGCAGACTTTTTCTGCAAAGGGCCAGATATGAATATTTCAGTCTTTCAAGCCATCTGGTCCTTAACAGTATTTACTCATCTTTGCTGTTACAGTGCAAAAGCAGGCATAGATAATAGGTAAACAGTTGGCTGTGTCTGTAGTCCATAAAACTTTATTTTAGAAAAACAGGGTCCAATTTGGCCTAAGGACAATAGTTTGTCAACCTCTATTCTAGAATATACTGAGAGAATGAAAGTATGTGATGAAACTGTTAAGGTCAGCACAACATTCTTATGAGGCTGAAACTAATTTCTCCATTTTATTGTATACGAAAATTGTGGTTCAGAGACATGAAATAACTTGTCCAAGGTCACCCAGCTGATAGCTGGCAGATCCATGATATAAAAGCAGTTTGTTTGACTCCAAAGATCATGTCCCTCTCTTCTTTGAAAAAAAGTTTATTACTTTATCTGATTACAGATACACCAGTCATTCAAATATCACACATGTCATAAGCATATAAATGATCCATGCCCTCAAAATCTCAACTTTTCAATAATCTCACTGTTCCTCACATATTCCTCCAACTCCTCCAAAAATCTCACATATTCCTCCAACTACTTTTTTTCTGTAGCTATCACATACATCATCGTTCTATTTATTTATTTTTTAAATAATGTTTTATTTATTTGGCTGCATTGGGTCTTAGTTCCCTGATGAGAGATCAAACTGGGCCCCCTGCATTGGGAGCTTGAAGTCTTAACCACTGGCCACCAGGGAAGTCCCTCACTGTTTTTAAAAGTAAAAACGGGATTATGTAAGTCATGAGTGTCTACAACATCTTTGTTTTTTTTTCACTTACCTATATAACATGGACATTTTTTCATGTCAATATCAAGATATATAGATTTACCTGATAATTTATAATGATTCATCATAGTTCATTAAACATTTTAACTGGTTTCCTATTGATGGATATTTGGGTGGTTTCCAATGAAGTTTTGATTATCCTTGTCCTGATATCTTTAAATGCTTGAGTAACACCTGTGGTCATACCAACTCTCCTACGTTGATGTTACAGGACCTCCATGCAGCAGGTTTTGAGGGTTACATGGGCATCTTGGGGTCATTTTATTTCTTAAATATACAAATAATGATAGGACAGCTTTGAATAAAAGATTTGTCAAGTGGAACAATTCTTATTTATCAAACCAAGATTCTGATATCTTGGAAAGTCTGCTTCTCACTCAGTATATGAAATATCATATTTTATTTCATGAATATTTTCTTAAGTGTCTACTCTGTGCCATACACTGCCTGACGCACTGGGAACACTGATGAGGAAGACAGACAAGGTTTGCCTGGACGTTATTTTCTTAATTATTTTTACTTTATTCAGGTTTTACTCTCTTGATCTACCATCAGTTCAGTTCAGTCGCTCAGTCACGTCCGACTCTTTGCAACCCCATGAACTACAGCATGTCAGGCCTCCCTGTCCATCACCAACTCCCGGAGCTTGCTCAAACTCATGTCCATGGAGTCGGTGATGCCATCCAACCATCTCATCCTCTGTCATCCCCTTCTCCTCCTGCCCTCAATCTTTCCCATCATCGGGGTCTTTTCAAATGACTCAGCTCTTCGCATCAAGTGGCCAAAGTATTGGAGTTTCAGCTTCAAAATCAGTCCTTCCAATGAACACCCAGGACTGATCTCCTTTAGCATGGACTGGTTGGATCTCCTTGCAGTCCAAGGGACTCTCAACAGTCTTCTCCAACATCACAGTTCAAAATAGAAAGCATAAATTTACTTCATACTGAGAAGCTAACTTTAGCTGACTATGAAATAAAGAAAAAATAAACTTGGAAATTTAAAGAATTTTTAAGATATTCTCTCCAACCTAAAATAACTCCAGGATATACCCATTTACTTCTTAAGTTGGGTATTTTAGGTATTTCCTTCATATCTTAGTTAAGATACGAAGCTTCCTGACTTCAAAACTTACTATACAACAAAGTTACAGGAATCAAAACACTGTGCTACCGGCAGGAGGATGAATACATCAATGGAATAGAATTGAGAGTTCAGAAATAAATCCATCTACCTATGATCAATCTATCTTGACTTTTCACAAGGATGCCGAGATCATTCAATGGAAAAAAAATAGGCTCTTCAACAAACTATGCTAATACAACTAAATATTGACTGACAAAAGAATGAAGTTTGACCCTTAACTCACATCATATACATAAAATAACTCACAGTGTATCAAAGAGCTAAATGTAAGACCTAAAACTATAAAACTCTTAGAAAGAAACACTGAAGTAAATCTTCATGACTTTGGATCTATGACAAACAAAAGCACAAACAACGGAAGAAAAAAGTAGGTAAACTAAACCATCAAAATTTAAAATTTTTTGCCCATCAAAGGACACTTATCAAAAGAGTGAAAAGACAACCCCAAAATGAAAAAGATGTTTGCAACCAAATACCTGATAAAGGGACTTCCTGGTGGTTTAGTAGCTAAGATTCTGTGCTCCCAGTGCAGAGGGCTTGGGTTTGATCCCTGGTCAGGGAACTAGCGGCCTCCCTGATAGCTCAGTTGGTAAAGAATCCGCCTGCAATGCAGGAGACCCCGGTTTGATCCCTGGGTTGGGAAGATCCCCTGGAGAAGGGAAAGGCTACCCACTCCAGTATCCTCGCCTGGAGAATTCCATGGACTGTATAGTCCATGGAGTCAAGTTGAACACGACTGAGCGACTTTTCACCTCACAGGAAACTAGATCCCACATGCTATAACTAAGACCTGGTTCAGCTCACTTCAGTTCAGTCACTCAGTCGTGTCTGACTCTTTGCGACCCCATGGACTGCAGCATGCTAGGCTTCCCTGTCTATCACCACCTCCCAGAGTTTACTCAAACTCACATCCATAGAGTCGGTGATGCCATCCAACCATCTTATCCTCTGTCGTCCCCTTCTCCTCTTGCCTTCAATCCTTTCCAGCATCAGAGTCTTTTCCAATGAGTCAGTTCTTCACATCAGATGGCCAAAGTATTGGCGTTTCAGCTTCAGCATCAGTCCTTCCAATGAATTTTCAGGACTGATTTCCTTTAGGATTGACTGGTTTGACCTCCCATACGGTCTAGGGACTCTCAAGAGTCTTCTCCAACACCACAGTTCAAAAGCATAAATTCTTTGGTGGTTAGCTTTCTTTATGGCCCAACTATCACATGCATATATGACTACTGGAAAAACAAGAGCTTTGACTAGACAGACCTTTGTCAGCAAAGTAATGTCTGCTTTGTAATATGCTGTCTAGGTCTGTCATAGCTTTCCTTCCAAGGAGCAAGCATCTTTTAATTTCATGGCTGCAGTCACCATCTGCAGTGATTTTGAGCCCAAGAAAAGTCTGTCACTGTTTCCATTGTTTTTCCATCTATTTGCCATGAAGTGATAGGACTGGATGCCATGATCTTCATTTTTGAGCATTGAGTTTTAAAGCCAGCTATTTCACTCTCCACTTTCATTTTTTTCATCAAGAGGCTCTTTAGTTCCTCTTCACTTTCTGCCATAAGGATGATGTCATCTGCATATCTGAGGTAACTGATATTTCTCCTGGACTGAGCAATCATAGTCCTAGGTATAAATCTAGCAAAAAATTATACATGTGTTTACTCAAATACATAGGCAAGAAGGTTCAGAGTAGTACTATTAAAAGTTGACCTACAGTGAAAACTGAAACGCTCATCATCAGTAGAAGGGATAAATTGTGCCAAATTAAAATAAGGAACTGTATGTAGCAATGAAATGGAACCAACTACAACTACCTGCAACAATATAGAAGAATCTCAAAAGCACAAAATTGAGCAAAAAAAGAAGGCAGACTCAAAAGAGCACATTTTATATGCTTCCATTTACATAAAATTTAATACCTGATAAACCTAATCTATGAAGTTAAAAGTCAGAATACTATTTACCCTCAGAGGTGTGGAAAAGGAGAAACGAGCAGGCTTTTGTGGGGCTCGGAATGTTTCTGTTTCTTGATTTGGATGTTAGTTGGACATCCGGTCCCATCACTTCATGAGAAATAGATGGGGATAGCAAAAGGAAGTGAGTAGAGGAGTTTAAAGAGATGCGAGTTTCCTGATAATGTGGGCCTTAGAGACTTAGGTGAGGATTTTGGATTTCATTCTAAGAATCATCAAAATTGTTGGGAGGTTTTGAGTAGGGGAAGTGACATGGTCTGACTAATGGCTGCTGTGTGAATAGGCTGTAGGGAAGCAGGACTGGAAGTACAAAGACCAGTTAGCGGACTGTTTGGTAATGCTGGCAAATAATGAAGGCAGCTTGGCCTAGACAGATGGAATGAGACCCCCAAAGCCAAGCCCTTTTTCCAATATTAAGAATGACGACACATTATTGATCACTTACTATATTCAAGGCTCTGAGTTTTGTGCTTTGTGTGTAATATTTGCTTTAGTCCCTGTAACAACTTTATGTGGTAAGTTCTCAGATAATACCCATTTTGTACATGAGGAAACTGAGGTTCAGAGAGGTAACACAATTTGCCAAGGTCACACAGCTCGTTAGAGCCAGTGCCCTAAACCAGTGGTCCCCAACCTTTTTGGCACCAGGGATAAGTTTCGTAGAAGACAATATTCCCACAGACTAGAGTGGCTGGGACATGATTTGGGGATGATTTGAGCACATCACGTTTACTGAGCACTTTATTTCTAAAGCTTCCCTGAGAGCTCAGCTGGTAAAGAATCCGCCTGCAATGCAGGAGACCCCGGTTCAATTCCTGGGTTGGGAAGATCTGGAGAAGGGAAAGGCTACCCACTCCAGTATTCTTGGGCTTCCCTTGTGGCTCAGCTGGTAAAGAATTTGGCTGCAAAGCAGGAGACTTGGGTTTACTCCCTGGGTTGGGAAGATCCCCTGCAGAAGGGAAAGGCTACCCACTCCAGTATTCTGGCCTGGAGAATTCCATGGACTGTATAGTTCATGGGATTGCAAAGAGTTGGACATGACTGAGCGACTTTCACTTTCACTTTATTTCTAATCTAATGCCACTGCTGATCTGACAAGGAGGTTCCAGTCTATGGCCCGGAGGTTGGGGACCCCTGCTCTGAACTCTCTGAATGTGTGTATGTTTGGGAATGGTTTTCAGGTGAGTTCACAGAGGAAGAGATTGAGTTCCTGGAAGCCAGGGTCACCACGTGGAGAAGGTAGATGTCTTATCCTGGGTCCATGGCAGCCGGAGAACCAATAACTTCATCATCGGTGTGAAGGACCCTCGGAGCCCAGATGCAGCCGGAGCTACCATCCTGTAGAGCAGCGGGGTGGGGCGGGAGTCTCTGCTCCCTGCCTTTGCATGTTCCTAGAGTCCCTCCTTCTCCCAGGTTTGGTCTCAGAGGGACCCCAGGGATGCCCCAGATCAGGGGCCAGAGGGGATGCTTAGCAAACCCTATCCCAGAGTAACAGGAAAATTCTCCATCTGGAGGCCTGTGGTGGTGGCAGTGGTGTTGTCAGTGTCCACAGGACCTTGAGGAGTCAGACTGTCTGTCTCCTTTCCCTCGGCCATGCAGGCCCTGAGCTTAGGGATGTGCTTGCAAACCCTTTTCAAGAGTCCTCACCACCCCAACATTGCCAGTTGGGCCTGACCTGGCCTTGTCTTCCAGCTCCTTTCTCCTGTCCCCAGCCTCATTTCTTAAATGACTAGGATTTTTTTTAATGGACCATCCTAGGGAAGTGAGAGGGGGAGGGCTCTTCTCCTCCTCCCATCAGGTTGAGGTGGGGGCCTTACATCTGGGGGCCCCAGGGTATGGGGGTTGGGGTGGGGGTGGGGACCAGCTCAGGGGCTTCCATTTGCAAAAGGGAATTAAAGAAAGAATATTGCTTAACCATGGCTCTGACTTGATTTATGTTTCATTGTGCTGGGAGGGGAATGAGAGAGGAGACCTTGGCTCACCTTATCGCAATAGCCCTGACTCCAGGGCAAGCTGGAATGAACTTTGTGGAGGTCATAACAATATCTGCCATCTATCCAAGACTGCTTCCCAAGTGCGCTAATCATAAAAAATAACCCGCCTGCTAATGCAGGAAATTAAGAGACATAAGTTCAATCCCTGGGTCAGGAAGATCCCTGGATAAAGGCATGGCAACCCACTCCAGTTTTCTTGCCTGGAGAATCCCATGGACAGAGGAACCTGGTGGGGTCACAAAGAATGAGACACGACTGACTTAACACGTAGCATGCATCCAAGACTAAAACTAATAAAAATAATTAATAACAATAATTATAATGATAGACTCTATTGAACACTTACTGTGTACCAGGCTGTATGCTAAATGCTTTATGTGGATAATATTAATTACATTATAAATCTTCATTACAGACTTCATGAGGTTGGTACTGATGTTATTCCCATTTTACAGATGGTGAAAAGAAGTTAAGGAACTAGTTGAATGTTCCTCCTGTATTAAATGGAAGAATTGGGATTCAGTCTCAGGATATTGAACTCCTAATCTATGCTCTTAACCATTTGAACATCTACTAGGTAAACTGTTTGTTATAAAGCATACTTTACACAGTATATATCAGATAATAAATACATTTTACAGGTTATATCATTCATGCATGAATGTTACCTACCCATTATGTTACAGGTACTTTGTTAAGCACTGGAGATTCAGGATTGAAAAAAACAAAACAGACAATTTTTTGTTTGTGGATTTTCAGTCTATAGGGGAAGTCAAACGTTAAATAAGTAAGGACCCAGATAATTAGGGTAATTGCCATCATGATACGGTCTATGAGGAAAGCTATGAGGAAGTACAATAGGAAAGGTAATTTCGTTCTGTTTTGGAGTGGGATCAGCTTCCTCCAGATAATGAGATGAGCAAGATTGACAGAAAGTATTAGATGCGGGGTGTGGGAATGTCATTTTAGACAAAGAGAGCAGTAAATGCAAACATTCCATGGTGAAGAGGTGAAAGAGCACCAGTGTACTCTTCCTAGAGCAGGGATCAGTCAGCAGACTTTTTCAAAGGGCCAGATATGAATATTTCAGTCTTTCAAGCCATCTGGTCCTTAACAGTATTTACTCATCTTTGCTGTTACAGTGCAAAAGCAGGCATAGATAATAGGTAAACAGTTGGCTGTGTCTGTAGTCCATAAAACTTTATTTTAGAAAAACAGGGTCCAATTTGGCCTAAGGACAATAGTTTGTCAACCTCTATTCTAGAATATACTGAGAGAATGAAAGTATGTGATGAAACTGTTAAGGTCAGCACAACATTCTTATGAGGCTGAAACTAATTTCTCCATTTTATTGTATACGAAAATTGTGGTTCAGAGACATGAAATAACTTGTCCAAGGTCACCCAGCTGATAGCTGGCAGATCCATGATATAAAAGCAGTTTGTTTGACTCCAAAGATCATGTCCCTCTCTTCTTTGAAAAAAAGTTTATTACTTTATCTGATTACAGATACACCAGTCATTCAAATATCACACATGTCATAAGCATATAAATGATCCATGCCCTCAAAATCTCAACTTTTCAATAATCTCACTGTTCCTCACATATTCCTCCAACTCCTCCAAAAATCTCACATATTCCTCCAACTACTTTTTTCTGTAGCTATCACATACATCATCGTTCTATTTATTTATTTTTTAAATAATGTTTTATTTATTTGGCTGCATTGGGTCTTAGTTCCCTGATGAGAGATCAAACTGGGCCCCCTGCATTGGGAGCTTGAAGTCTTAACCACTGGCCACCAGGGAAGTCCCTCACTGTTTTTAAAAGTAAAAACGGGATTATGTAAGTCGCAGTGTCTACAACATCTTTGTTTTTTTTTTTCACTTACCTATATAACATGGACATTTTTTCATGTCAATATCAAGATATATAGATTTACCTGATAATTTATAATGATTCATCATAGTTCATTAAACATTTTAACTGGTTTCCTATTGATGGATATTTGGGTGGTTTCCAATGAAGTTTTGATTATCCTTGTCCTGATATCTTTAAATGCTTGAGTAACACCTGTGGTCATACCAACTCTCCTATGTTGATGTTACAGGACCTCCATGCAGCAGGTTTTGAGGGGTTACATGGGCATCTTGGGGTCATTTTATTTCTTAAATATACAAATAATGATAGGACAGCTTTGAATAAAAGATTTGTCAAGTGGAACAATTCTTATTTATCAAACCAAGATTCTGATATCTTGGAAAGTCTGCTTCCTCACTCAGTATATGAAATATCATATTTTATTTCATGAATATTTTCTTAAGTGTCTACTCTGTGCCATACACTGCCTGACGCACTGGGAACACTGATGAGGAAGACAGACAAGGTTTGCCTGGACGTTATTTTCTTAATTATTTTTACTTTATTCAGGTTTTACTCTCTTGATCTACCATCAGTTCAGTTCAGTCGCTCAGTCACGTCCGACTCTTTGCAACCCCATGAACTACAGCATGTCAGGCCTCCCTGTCCATCACCAACTCCCGGAGCTTGCTCAAACTCATGTCCATGGAGTCGGTGATGCCATCCAACCATCTCATCCTCTGTCATCCCCTTCTCCTCCTGCCCTCAATCTTTCCCATCATCGGGGTCTTTTCAAATGACTCAGCTCTTCGCATCAAGTGGCCAAAGTATTGGAGTTTCAGCTTCAAAATCAGTCCTTCCAATGAACACCCAGGACTGATCTCCTTTAGCATGGACTGGTTGGATCTCCTTGCAGTCCAAGGGACTCTCAACAGTCTTCTCCAACATCACAGTTCAAAATAGAAAGCATAAATTTACTTCATACTGAGAAGCTAACTTTAGCTGACTATGAAATAAAGAAAAAATAAACTTGGAAATTTAAAGAATTTTTAAGATATTCTCTCCAACCTAAAATAACTCCAGGATATACCCATTTACTTCTTAAGTTGGGTATTTTAGGTATTTCCTTCATATCTTAGTTAAGATACTGAAGCTTCCTGACTTCAAAACTTACTATACAACAAAGTTACAGGAATCAAAACACTGTGCTACCGGCAGGAGGATGAATACATCAATGGAATAGAATTGAGAGTTCAGAAATAAATCCATCTACCTATGATCAATCTATCTTGACTTTTCACAAGGATGCCGAGATCATTCAATGGAAAAAAAATAGGCTCTTCAACAAACTATGCTAATACAACTAAATATTGACTGACAAAAGAATGAAGTTTGACCCTTAACTCACATCATATACATAAAATAACTCACAGTGTATCAAAGAGCTAAATGTAAGACCTAAAACTATAAAACTCTTAGAAAGAAACACTGAAGTAAATCTTCATGACTTTGGATCTATGACAAACAAAAGCACAAACAACGGAAGAAAAAAGTAGGTAAACTAAACCATCAAAATTTAAAATTTTTGCCCATCAAAGGACACTTATCAAAAGAGTGAAAAGACAACCCCCAAAATGAAAAAGATGTTTGCAACCAAATACCTGATAAAGGGGACTTCCCTGGTGGTTTAGTAGCTAAGATTCTGTGCTCCCAGTGCAGAGGGCTTGGGTTTGATCCCTGGTCAGGGAACTAGCGGCCTCCCTGATAGCTCAGTTGGTAAAGAATCCGCCTGCAATGCAGGAGACCCCGGTTTGATCCCTGGGTTGGGAAGATCCCCTGGAGAAGGGAAAGGCTACCCACTCCAGTATCCTCGCCTGGAGAATTCCATGGACTGTATAGTCCATGGAGTCAAAGAGTTGAACACGACTGAGCGACTTTTCACCTCACAGGAAACTAGATCCCACATGCTATAACTAAGACCTGGTTCAGCTCACTTCAGTTCAGTCACTCAGTCGTGTCTGACTCTTTGCGACCCCATGGACTGCAGCATGCTAGGCTTCCCTGTCTATCACCACCTCCCAGAGTTTACTCAAACTCACATCCATAGAGTCGGTGATGCCATCCAACCATCTTATCCTCTGTCGTCCCCTTCTCCTCTTGCCTTCAATCCTTTCCAGCATCAGA
This sequence comes from Bos mutus, assembly GCF_027580195.1. NCBI lineage: Eukaryota > Metazoa > Chordata > Mammalia > Artiodactyla > Bovidae > Bos > Bos mutus. Next base: position 48,474,481 of record NC_091629.1, on the reverse strand, counting down.
GTCTTTTCCAATGAGTCAGTTCTTCACATCAGATGGCCAAAGTATTGGCGTTTCAGCTTCAGCATCAGTCCTTCCAATGAATTTTCAGGACTGATTTCCTTTAGGATTGACTGGTTTGACCTCCATACGGTCCTAGGGACTCTCAAGAGTCTTCTCCAACACCACAGTTCAAAAGCATAAATTCTTTGGTGGTTAGCTTTCTTTATGGCCCAACTATCACATGCATATATGACTACTGGAAAAACAAGAGCTTTGACTAGACAGACCTTTGTCAGCAAAGTAATGTCTGCTTTGTAATATGCTGTCTAGGTCTGTCATAGCTTTCCTTCCAAGGAGCAAGCATCTTTTAATTTCATGGCTGCAGTCACCATCTGCAGTGATTTTGGAGCCCAAGAAAAGTCTGTCACTGTTTCCATTGTTTTTCCATCTATTTGCCATGAAGTGATAGGACTGGATGCCATGATCTTCATTTTTTGAGCATTGAGTTTTAAGCCAGCTATTTCACTCTCCACTTTCATTTTCATCAAGAGGCTCTTTAGTTCCTCTTCACTTTCTGCCATAAGGATGATGTCATCTGCATATCTGAGGTAACTGATATTTCTCCTGGACTGAGCAATCATAGTCCTAGGTATAAATCTAGCAAAAATTATACATGTGTTTACTCAAATACATAGGCAAGAAGGTTCAGAGTAGTACTATTAAAAGTTGACCTACAGTGAAAACTGAAACGCTCATCATCAGTAGAAGGGATAAATTGTGCCAAATTAAAATAAGGAACTGTATGTAGCAATGAAATGGAACCAACTACAACTACCTGCAACAATATAGAAGAATCTCAAAAGCACAAAATTGAGCAAAAGAAGGCAGACTCAAAAGAGCACATTTTATATGCTTCCATTTACATAAAATTTAATACCTGATAAACCTAATCTATGAAGTTAAAAGTCAGAATACTATTTACCCTCAGAGGTGTGGAAAAGGAGAACGAACGGGCTTTTGTGGGGCTCGAATGTTCTGTTTCTTGATTTGGATGTTAGTTGGACATCCGGTCCCATCACTTCATGAGAAATAGATGGGGAAACGGTGGAAACAGTGGCAGACTTTATTTTGGAGGGCTCCAAAATCACTGCAGATGGTGACTGCCCCCATGAAATTAAAAGACACTTACTCCTTGGAAGGAAAGTTATGACCAGTCTAGACCCATATTAAAAAGCAGAGACATTACTTTGCCAACAAAGCTCCGTCTAATCAAAGCTATGGTTTTTCCAGTAGTCATGTATGGATGTGAGAGTTGGACTATAAAGAAAGCCACGCACTGAAGAATTGATGCTTTTGAATTGCAGTGTTGAAGAAGACTTTTGAGAGTCCCCTGGACAGCAAGGAGATCCAACCAGTCCATCCTCAAGGAGATCAGTCCTGAGTGTTCACTGGAAGGACTGATGTTGAAGCTGAAACTCCAATACTTTGGCCACCTGATGCATAGAACTGACTCATTGGAAAAGACAGTGATGCTTGGAAAGATTGAAGGTGGGAGGAAAAGGGGACAACAGAGGATGGAGGTGGTTGGATGGCATCACCAACTCAATGGATAAGAGTTTGGGTAAACTCCAGGAGTTGGTGATCGATAGGGAGGCCTGGCATGCTGCAGTCCACGGGTTGCAAAGAGTAGGACACGACTGAGCGACTGAACTGAACTGAACTGGACATGTGTGTTCATTTTGTGAAAAATCATCAGGCTTTACACTTATGAGTTGTGTATTTTCATGTCTTTATGTTATATGCTAATATAATGTTTAAAATTTTCAGAATATTTTTGAAATCAGGTTTTATAAGTCCTAGAATATTTCTCCCTTTTTTTGGTATCTTCTTGATACTCTTTCATTTTTTTCGATTGTGTATTCTACTTTTCAAAATTTTTATCCCTCTTCAAGACACTTTATTTCCTATTGTCTGAAAACTGAATTGATTTCGTAATAATAAGGCACATTACTGCCATCTACTGGTAAATTACCACAATAAAGGTTTACATTACAGTGTGTACCAGTGAGTGGCATCCACTTACATGTGATATCCTCCAGTAAGACACAACTTGCTTAACCAAATGTGATAACCTTGCCATTTGGCACCATCGTGATGAATCCCACAGACAGTAGCATGTTGATGCTCTCTAGTAGGTTTTAGTCTTTTTTTTTTTTCTGTTTGATGTTGTTCTTAAAGACATGGTTCTAGTGTTCACTATCAGTCTTACCACTGCAAAGCTTAAGCCCATTGGACAAACATGAAAATAGATGTTCAAAAAATGCCGATCAAAGTAAGTCAGAAAGAGAAAAACAAATATCCTACATTAACACATATATACATGGTGGTTGTGGTTTGGTTGCTAAGTCGTGTCCGACCCTTGCGACTGCATGGACTATGTAGCCTACCGGGCTCCTCTGTCCATGGAATTCTCCAGGCAAGAATACTGGAGTGGGTTGCCATTTCCTTCTCCAGGGTACCTTTCCGAACCAGGAATTGAACCCAAGTCTCCTGCATTGCAGGCAGATTCTTGACCAACTGAGGTACGAGGGAAGCCCTAACACATATATATGGAATCTAATAAAATGGTACTGATGAACTTATTTGTAGGGCAAAAGTAGAGATGCAGACGTAAAGAACAGACTTGTGGTCACAGAGTGGGAAGGAGAGAATGGGACAAACTGAGAGATTGGCACTGACATATATACACTACAAAGTGTAAATAGATACCTGGTGGGAAGCTGCTGTATAACAAAGGGAGCTCAGCTCCCGGCTCTGTGATGACCTAGCTGGGTGGGATGGTGGGGTGGGAGGGAGGCTCAAAAGGGAGGGCAGATATGTATACTTATAGCTGATTCATGTAGTTGTACAGCAGAAACTAACACAACATTGTAAAACAACTATCCTCCAATTTAAAAAAAAAGCCAAATTGTTCACCTCAAAGAATAATTGATTTGCTTTCTCTTTACCTATTGGACTTCCTTGGTGGATCAAACAGTAAAGAATCTGTCTGCAGTGCAGGAGACCCAGTTTTGATCCCTGGGTCAGGAAGATCCCCTGGAAAAGGAAATGGCAATCCACTTCAGTATTCTTGGCTGGAATTCCATGGACAGAGCAGCCTGGCAGCCAACATACAGTCCGTGGGTCACAAAGAATTGCATACGACTGAGAAGGTAACGGCAACCCACTCCACTACTCTTGCCTGGAAAATCCCATGGACAGAGGGGCCTAGTGGGCCTCAGTCCATGGGGTCGCTAGGAGTCAGACACGACTGAGCGACTTCACTTTATTTTTTCACTTTCATGCATTGGAGAAGGAAATGGCAACCCACTCCAGTGTTCTTGCCTGGAGAATCCCAGGGACGGTGGAGCCTTGTGGGCTGCCGTCTATGGGGTCGCACAGAGTCGGACACGACTGAAGCGACTTAGCAGCAGCAGCAGAGCATCTGACACTTTCTCTTTATCTAAATCTGAATCCAGAACAGTCCTGGATATCTCAGGGCTGCTTTTCTTGCTCAAAGAATTCTATGAAACAGCCTGATAACCTCTTCAGTGGCCTCAGGTAGTCTGTTGCTTATTGAGGCTATCATAAGTGCTAGTCACTGTTCTAAACATTTTGTATCTACTAATTCATTTTGAAGTGAAGTGGAAGTGAAGTGATGCTTTTGAACTGTGGTGTTGGAGAAGACTCTTGAGAGTCCCTTGGACTGCAAGGAGATCCAACTAGTTCATCCTAAAAGAAATCAGTCCTGAATATTCATTGGAAGGACTGATGCTGAAGCTGAAACTCCTATACTTTGGCCACCTGATGTGAAGAACTGCCTCATTGGAAAAGACCCTGATGCTGGGAAAGATTGAAGGCAAGAGGAGAAGGAGACGACAGAGGATGAGATGGTTGGATGGCATCACCAACGCTATGGACACGAGTTTGAGTAAGCTCTGGGGGTTGGTGATGGACAGGGAAGCCTGGCATGGTGCAGTCCATGGGGTCGCAAAGAATCAGACACGACTGAGCGAATGAACTGGACTGAACTGAAAGTCACTCAGTTGTGTCTGACTCTTTGCGAGCCCATGGACTGTAGCCCACCAGGCTCCTCTGTTCGTGGGATTCTCCAGGCAAGAATACTGGAGTGGGTAGCCGTTCTGTTCGCCAAGGGATCTTCCCCACCCAGGGATTGAACCTGGGTCTCCTGCATTGCAGGCAGATTCTTTAGTGTCTGATCCTGTAAGGTACCCTTATTATCTGCACCTTACAGATGAGGCAATTGTAGCACAAAAATGTTAAGTTATATTACAGGCTATGATACTACAAAAATAGAGTTTATAGTCTTTTGGGAACAAAAACCATGTAAGGATTTAAAAACAAAGGGAAAAAGTACTTCGGACCCTGTGGGACGAGTCATTTTTCTCCTTTTGGTCCAAGTTGTATCATCCTTAAGATAAGAACTCCAGATTTACCTGAAGTCACACACTAATAGGGGCTTCCCTTGTCGCTTAGTCAGTGAAGAATCTGCCTGCGATGCAGGAGACCCGGGTTTGATTCCTGGGTCAGAAAGATCCCCTGGAGAAGGAAATGGCAACCCACTCCAATATTCTTGCTGGGAAATCCTACGGACAGAGGAGCCTGGAAGGCTACAAAGAGCCGAACACGACTGAGCCACCAACAGTTTCAGCTTTCTTTTTCAGGGTCCTCGTATGGAGAATCACATAGTAGTTGGTCTTTGGTGACTGACAAGGCTAATGTTACATTGTATGTGTATGCTGCATTTTGTTTATCCATTCATCTGACAGATATACAGCCTGCTTCTACCTTTTGGCTATAGTGAATAATGCTGCTGTGAACATGAGTGTACAAATATCTGTTTAAGTCCCTGCTTCTACTTTGTTGGGGTAAATATCCAGAAGTAGTATTTCTGGATCAGATGGTAATTCTATATTTAACTTTTTGAAGTTAAAATGATAACTGTGG